>NC_091174.1:2488285-2795785 GCF_040958095.1 Procambarus clarkii
TATACATATGTATTATGCCAATGTATACCAACACAAGCCATAATACATATGTATTATGACAATGTATACCAACACAAGCCATTATACATATGTATTATGCCAATGTATACCAACACAAGCCATAATACATATGTATTATGACAATGTATACCAACACAAGCCATTATACATATGTATTATACCAATGTATACCAACACAAGCCATAATACATATGTATTATGACAATGTATACCAACACAAGCCATAATACATATGTATTATGACAATGTATACCAACACAAGCCATTATACATATGTATTATACCAATGTATACCAACACAAGCCATAATACATATGTATTATGACAATGTATACCAACACAAGCCATTATACATGTATTATAACTATGTATAACCACAGTAGACCAGGTAATACACAAGAGCACCAATAAAACATTGTGCCAGCTCACTACAATAAAGGACGGGCTCACCATAGCCTGTGCTACTTGGAACTTTTTGTTCCAGGTAGCGAATCTTTAACAACAACAACAAACTACAATAAAGAGCAGGAGAGAATAATAATAATAATAATAATAATAATAATAATAATAATAATAATATAATAATAATAATAATAATAAGTATATTGTTTAATATAGTGAGGCGTGTGTGTTTATCTTGGCTGCTCCCTCCCACCTTCCAGTACCTCACACACACACACACACACACACACACACACACACACACACACACACACACACACACACACACACACACACATACACACACACACATACATTACACTTTCTCTTTCCTTCATTGTCTGTTTTTTTCTTCTTAAATTAATATTTGTCCGCTAATACTCAACATGGTCATATTTCTTGCTATTCACTCATGATTGGCACTTTTAATAGAGTAATATTATTTCGAAATATAGTGATTCTCTTTTCCTGATACAAAGCTGTGTTCTGTTTATACTTCTGGTAATTCTTTTGCAATATATTTTGTGTATTGAAAAGCATGCACAACTAGGTGAGTACACACACACACACAAGAGCTTCAGCTCTTTGGTCCCGCCTCTCAACTGTCACTCAACTGGTGTACAGATTCCTGAGCCTACTGGGCTCTATCATATCTACTCTTGAAACTGTGTATGGAGTCAGCCTCCACCACATCACTGCCTAATGCATTCCATTTGTCAACCACTTTGACACTGAAAACGTTTTTTTCCCTAATGTCTCTATGACTCATTTGGGTATTCAATTTCCACCTGTGCCCTATTGTTCGTGTGCTCTTTGTGTCTTTATCTTTATCTACCTATCTAACTGTCTTTATCTACCCTATCAATTCCTCTTACAATCTTTTATGTGGTGATCATGTCTTCCCTAGCTTTTCTGTCTTCCTGCGACGTGAGGTTCCCGTAGTCTCTCCTCGTAGCTCATACCCCTCACCTCGGGTACTAGTCTGGAGGCATACCTCTAAACCTTCTCCAATTTAGTCTTGTGGTTAACGAGATTCCGACTCCATGCTGGAACTGCATACTCCAGGATTGGTCTCACATTTGTGGTATACAAGGTTCTTAATGATTCCTTACGCAAGTTTCTAAAGGTTGTACTTATGTTGGCCAGCCTGGCATATGCCGCTGATGATATCCTCTTGGTGTGGGTTTCCGGGGACAAGTCTGGCGTGATATCAACCACCAGGTCTTTCTCACTCTTTGATCCCTGAAGAATTTCATCTCCCAAATGATACCTTGAATCTGGCACCCTGCTCCCTACACCTATCTTCATTATTTTACATTTGCTTGGGTTAAACTCTAACAACCATTTCTTGGACCATTCCTAGAGTTTGTCCAAGGTCATCCTGAAGCCTCAAACTGTCCTCCTCTGTCTTAATCCTTCTCATAATTTTAGCATCATCAGCAAATATTGAGAGGAATGCGTCTATACCCTCTGGGAGATCATTTACGTATATCAGAAACAAGATAGGTCCGAGTACAGAGCCCTGTTTGACCCCGCTTGAGACTTCACGCCCTTCTGAGGTCTCATGTGTGTGTGTGTGTGTGTGTGTGTGTGTGTGTGTGTGTGTGTGTGTGTGTGTGTGTGTGTGTGTGTGTGTGTGTGTGTGTGTGTGTGTGAGTGAGTGTGAGTGTGTGCGCGTGCGTTGTCTGATGTATATACTCATATTGGTGTTGGAACTTGATTGACATTTCGAATATTTTGAAAAAGAACTTGTTAAAACTTGAAGAACTTATTAAAAAAACTCGTATAAGAATTCACAGAACTTGCATAAGAACCTGAAGCACACCTTCAAGACGAACTTGTACAAAACCTGCTGAAAAACTTGAAGCAGAGTTTGTAGATGAGGTTGAAGAACCTTTCGTCAACGCTTTGAGTTATGAACACCGTGATGTGTCTATGGATCTGAGACCGTCATCCAAAGATGTTTATATATTTATTTACGAGTGACTATTTATTTGGTTATTTTCAGGGTTGATTTTGGCCTTTCTTAAGACGTAGAAGCGCTAAGTAGAGGTAGAACAGACGTAGATTGAGGAAGATATACAGGCAGTTAGACAAGAGAGAGAGAGAGAGAGAGAGAGAGAGAGAGAGAGAGAGAGAGAGAGAGAGAGAGAGAGAGAGAGAGAGAGAGAGAGAGAGAGAGAGAGAGAGAGAGAGAAGAGAGAGAAAGAGAGAGAAAGAGAGAGAAAAAGAGAAAGAGAGAAAGAGAGAAAGAGAGAGAGAGAGAGAGAGAGAGAGAGAGAGAGAGAGAGAGAGAGAGAGAGAGAGAGAGAGAGAGAGAGAGAGAGAGAGAGAGAGAGAGAGAGAGAGAGAACCTTGGCTTCCTCTGGTCTGAAGGTATAATCCACTCATGGTGGTGTTAAATGTTTCAAGGTTTTCTACTGATCATCTTACTGGCAACACTTGTTCTCTGTCGCAATCTTTTTTGTCTTTAAATTCAGGCTGAGTTGATGGTGAATTATTCTGACATTCCTAACTAAACAAGTTGTAGACTGTTATCCTTCATCACACCCTCGGAAGGCTGACCCTTACAGGCTGATTTATTTATTTATTTTTAATATATATAATTGAAAGTAAAGTTATAATGATGATGTAGGGTAGAGGATGAAGTTACACCAAGAGCCTTCAGATGCTCGCCTGACGCGTAGATACATGCTGAGAGAACATGTTCCAAACACAACTCAGCTCTAGGAATAAATGATCGCTTATGGAGTGATGTTCTGGAGAATGATGGCACAGTCAACATTAGGCTGTTGATGACTGAGCGTCTTGTGTTGTGGTTGCCAACTCTGGGTGAGGAAGAACTTTGGCCCAAGTGGAAAGTCTTGAGAATATTGACTCATATACACACAGGTAAGGCTGCCAACATCAGAGAGATGTTGAGGGCTCTGATGGGCCGACTAGTCCAGCAAGAAATGGTCAAGACTGGAGACGGTTCTTCTGGTAATGTCCTCCACACTGTCCATCAGTAAGATCAATACTAGGACACAAGCCACCAGGAGGGCGGTGCATACTCTACATGAAGGCTAACTTGTGCTTCATAAGGTTTTGCAATCCTTGCTGTTGAGAAGGTGCAATATATGTGCCTAAGTTGTGTACCTTTCCTGGCTGCCTCCTCCAGACTATTCAGTTTCTTTATTATGCACCCCATACCCATGCCGTGGGTGGTGGTAGAAAGTGTTACAGTGGCACATAACGGGGTCTGCAGACAGGAGGTTACAATAACGAGGCTCCTGACAATTACACACCAAACAAACACATCTGAAAGAAACGAAGACACTTCCATTATTTTCAGGTATGTGTGTCAGGTGTGTTGGGTGCCTTACTGGCAGGGTTCAACACGTTAGTGTGTGCTCTGGGAACATTCAAACATCACCCCCATAATGCCCACTTCAGCAGCCAGCTCTAGTCTAGTTCGCATCATAGCCAGTGTTTTCTTGCCCACATATATTACTTGCCATCATTTGACCTGTTATCTTGAGATGATTTCGGGGCATTTTTAATGTCCCCGCGGCCCGGTCCTCGACCAGGCCTCCATCCCCAGGAAGCAGCCCGTGACAGCTGACTAACACCCAGGTATCTATTTTACTGCTAGGTAACAGAGGCATAAAGTGAAAGAAACTCTTCCATTGTTTCTCGCCGGCGCCCGGGATCGACCCCGCGACCACAGGATCACAAGTCCAGCGTGTTGTCCGCTCGGCCGACCGGCTCCCGACAGGCACCTGTGTCAAAATTGTTGGAATGTGTCATTAATGAGCATCATAGCAGTCGGCATTTGCTCTCTTGCCCTCTCTGACATATATAATGTTTAGAGTATCGTCATCCTCATCATGGACTAAGCTTGAGGGCTGATAAGTTGTAGATCGGTGCAGTAGACATGCCTCAACAAAGACCGCCAACTTGTTATGACAGGAGTAGAATGAAGATTGAGGTGGGACAAAAATTATAGGTAAAAAAAACTGTTCATCCTATTCCCTCCGTATGAGGTACTGGTTCACGTCTCCCACAGTTATGATGTGTTGACAGTTACGATGTTACAATAGTAGCAAGACATGTCCATCAGAAAGTTGACCTGGTAAGCACAGTCCTACTGAAAGTCTTCATATTACTCGATCCAGAGTGAAGGTTCTAGGATTAATATATATTTGGAGAACATAATTTCCAGGGGCCAGATTCACGAAGCAGTTACGTAAGTACTTACGAACGTGTACATCTTTCCTCAATCTTTGACGGCTTTGGTTACATTTATTAAACAGTTTACATGGATGAAAACTTCCCAATCAACTGTTGTTATTGTTATAAACAGCCTCCTGGTGCTTCGGAGCTCATTAACTGTTTAATAATTGTAAACAAAGCCGTCAAAGATTGAGGAAAGATGTACACGTTCGTAAGTACTAGCGTAAATGCTTTCGTGAATCTGGCCCCAGGACGGGAAGGTAAGTGGAGGCGTTAGCCTGGTGGTGGCTGTGTGCACCAAGAGACACAAGGCGTGTAACATGATGGTGCAACAGTTGAGTTGGTCACGGAGGAGAATAAGATTGCTGGCGAGGCAGTAAGGACATACCCGGATAGGATGATAGTTTGGTGGGAAGAACTAGCTAACCAACAACACATTAAGACGCAGAAGAAGATGGTGAAACTCAGACTGAAACGATACTTCAAACATGAAGGCAATGATAAGAAGGTGCTAGGACAGTTTGGCTATACGGCACTTGGAAGACAGATGAGACACGATAGGAGAACCCATTGAAGGAACGATGCCTAACCGCTTCAACCTTAGGGCATCGAACGCCGACCTGTAAGAAGCGAGGCTGTCGCTGTACCGAGCAGTCCAAGTGGGCTGACGTTAAATTCTAGTAACTCCAAGTGGACTTCATAAGTATATGAAGTTACCAAGATGAACGAAGATTGCAAATGGAAATTTGAGATGAATTTCAAGCAGCTTCACGAGAGTAGAAATAATAAGAAGCAAGATGGTCGAGAGACAATGTAATAGACGATCAACAACTGAGAGGCGGGGCCCAGCAGCCAAGGCTCGGCCTGTATGCACATATCCCCCAATAATAGCCCTCAAGTGCCTCTTCACAGCACCTCAAAAAAGTGTTAACTAAGAATGTTCGTAGTTTCACCTCTTAAGATGGGCTCTGTACTCACCTAGTTGTGCTTGGAGAGAGAGAGAGAGAGAGAGAGAGAGAGAGAGAGAGAGAGAGAGAGAGAGAGAGAGAGAGAGAGAGAGAGAGAGAGAGAGAGAGAGAGAGAGAGAGAGTGTGTGTGTGTGTGTGTGTGTGTGTGTGTGTGTGTGTGTGTGTGTGTGTGTGTGTGTGTGTGTGTGTGTGTGTGTGTGTGTGTGTGTGTGTGTGAGACCCAGCACCCTGCCAGACCAACATGCTGGACACAAAATATTCACTTATCACCATTCCATCACCTGTTTACATTATTCACAAGTGCCAACACTGTTTAGTTCACGCTGAACCATTCATCAACTTTCCCCCACTAACTCAATCATCATTTTCCTTTGTTATTTATCAATGTACAGATTTATTCATTATACAACAAGTTTATTAATTCAATAATTCACAAATTATTTCAATGAATTATTAGCATATTCAGTCATACATTTATTAATATATTTATTTCGTAAACTATTAATTAATCCAGTTTTTGAAGCCACAATTAATGTGTTATCTAGTATTAAATTATCATCATTCAGGAAGCCGGTCTACCAGTATTGATCAGTGACCTGCACCCACCTTGCATTCATTGACAGTTTCTTTGTTGCACTGAGCAATTTATTCCTCCATATACTTATCCATCGACCGAAGCATCCCTTAGTATATCAGTACATCCATCCACCCGCCTATTCATCCATCCATTTACCCATCCATCCATTAAGAAATGGAGTTCTTCACACACAGGTGAGTTCATTCATTCCAAGTCTTAGTCGTTCAGACCTTCACTCTTCCCCCCCCCTCTCCACCCCCCCTCTCCACCCCCCCTCTCCACCAATCACCTCCCCACCCCCCCATCTCTCCAACACCTAACACGGCACTAATCCTGCCGTGAGATATTGCCTTCACCTGTATGCCAAACACACTTTGTTTGTCTCTTCTCCTCGTCTCTCTCTCTCTCTCTTTCTTACATACTTTCTGTCTCTCTCTCTCTCTATCCACATATTCAGTGTTGCCAGATTATAGATCACAGTATTTATGGTGGTGTTTACAGCGGTGAAATATAAAGACTGGAAATAGATGTGAGGAGTGGAGCACCTTGGCGGGTGGAGGAGAGCCGTCTTGGCAACAATTTGTTGTTTTTGTCGTCTACGCAAGTGAGAGTTAAGTTTAATTTGGTAACATTGTTAAGACGCCGGGAGGAGTTATTCTTCTCTCTCTCTCCTCCCTTCCTATTCTCTCTCTCTCTCTCTCTCTCTCTCTCTCTCTCTCTCTCTCTCTCTCTCTCTCTCTCTCTCTCTCTCTCTCTCTCTCTCTCTCTCTCTCTCTCTCTCTCTCTCTCTCTCTATATATATATATATATATATATATATATATATATATATATATATATATATTGGTGTTGAGTGGTTGTCTTATTGCCGAGTGAAAGATATTTACAATAGACATTTACGCTTTTAATTTCTTGCAACCCACATTATGTCTGTCTGTCACTCTGTTGTTCTCTGTCTGTCTGGTCCTGAGGTACTGGTTGACGGCTGGGGAGGGGGGGGTCAGCCCAAGGCCAGTGTTGCCACCTCCGTCTTCCTGCTCACCCGTCCTCTGGTCACCTGTCTGTCCCGTCTCATTAAGAGTTCTTCAGGTACTTTCGTCCGTGTTTCCTCCTCTCTGGCGGCCTCTCAGCACCTCCAAACACTAATACACTCCACACATTTACTTATTTGTGAACAAAATAATCTAAATTACGCGGGAAATGGTGTTAAAAGGGAAATTAATATTGTCTGCTAAAGCTGTAAATTTTCAGACTTGACACACCCAAGACACTGGGCACCGAGGCCTACACACTGGAAGGTTGGTCGCTGGAAGGTTGAATGCTAGAAGGCTGGAGGATGCAGGGTGAAGGCTGGAGGGTGGAAGGGTGCAGGGTGCAGGGTGAAGGGTGGGAAGGGTGGAGGGTGAGAGTGGGAGCAGCCAGTGTGGAAGAGTAAACAATGGCGGGTGTGTCAACAAGACGGTCCCGACCTGGCTCACGTTTATGTCAGGGTCAGGCCGTGTGGGAGGCCGTGACGTGTCTACACCCACTTGCGAACACTGTCGGTGCCTTACTTTAGTAGCCTCTTCACCCATTACTTATGGCACTTTGGCCTCACTTGTGGCACCACTTTGGCCTCACTTGTGGCACCACTTTGGGCTCACTTGTGGCACCACTTTGGCCTGTCAACTGCGATAGCTTGCTCAATCATTATACAACACACTAATGGCCAATTATTTACGATTTAGAGACCTCTGTGTAAAACACTTTTCGCAAGAATTAGAGACCTTTGGAAAAATACATATTTGGGCAGATGTACAGATATTTAATGAGGTGATTTAGGGTAAAACTTAGCAAGAAGGAAAGTGACCTTGGGGCAGATGATGACACTTTTGGCACGCGTAGCTATTTGACCAGAAGTCGAGGCATGTGGGGTAAAAGTAGCCATATTTGGCCAGAAGTCGAGGCATGTGGGGTAAAAGTAGCCATATTTGGCCAGAAGTCGAGGCATGTGGGGTAAAAGTAGCCATATTTGGCCAGAAGTCGAGGCATGTGGGGAAAAAGTAACCATATTTGGGTAGAAGTCTGTCTCCATCCCCAGCACTCAAAGATAATGGTATTTCCAGCCACAAGATCAATGAAAATGAGACCTGGAAGCCAAAGAACCAAAGATAAAGGGATCTCGAACCACAAGACACAAATGTTAATGCGCTCTTAATCCCCACGAGTTGACGAGAATGGAAACTCGAGGCCCAAGAATGAATAAGAATGATGCGCCTCACAAGAATCACTGTCAAAGGAGTCAAAATCAAGTGTCAATGAGAATGTTGCGTCACCTTAGATGTGAAAAACTTTTCCACCAACATTATAGCATAACATGTTTTAGTAATGGTCTATGCAGGCACATGGGCCAGGCATGGCTATTTATAGCAGAAGTCAAGCTCTCTCGAGACACAGAGATTGTCCAATCAGCACATTACGACCATTTACTGAACCACCGTCCCAGAAGGCCTCCATAAATAAATCCATATCAGGATATGTTATTACAGCTAACAGCTGTAAGAATATCATTGTAATATGACAAAATAAATGCATATGCTCAACAATTATTTAGCCAAATGCGTTTGGTTAACAAAAGTATAAATAGATCATTAAAACAGGCAGAGGCCATGATACCCAGCTTGGCGTGGATCACAGTGTCCAGACGCTGCTACCACACAAGGGTCATCATACTCCGCCACCAGGACGATAGTCTACCGTGTTCAAACTGGTTATTGCCGCGGTTTAACAACTGTGGACCCGATTGGTGGTGTAAACTGCAGGTACAATGTGCAGATATAAGCAAGACACTAATGTGTCATAAGTGTGTCCCTCCACAGTGAGGAGAGTGCAGCCGGTGACACCTCAGCCGTATCACCTTCCCTCCCTCACACAGTGAGGAGTGTGTGTGTGTGTGTGTGTGTACACCGTCACCACAGCTGTGCTCCTCACACCCTTCCATACACACAGTAACCAATACTCTGCCACAACATTAACACACTATTCTAATGAAACAAGTGTGTGTGTATTCCCATAAACTGTGAGTGGATTGTGATCAACCCAAGACTGCCCCAGCCAGAAGCCGTCAGAGTCTAGCCAACACCATTCCAACATCAGTAGTGAACAACACTACAACCTCTGGTCCTACAAGAGGACAAAAGTCTTAGTACCATAAGATAAGAGTTCCTGTGTCTTGTAAAATCAATTCTCCAAAATTCATTTTTATTTCTAGTCTGACGCGACACTTGAACGCGTTTCGTAATAACTTATTACATTTTCAAAGACTTTAGTTTACACACACACAACTATAACCTGCATAAAATACGGGAGGTTGGTGGTGTAGTAACAATTATATCCAATTGTTTGTGGCACTAACCTCAGTATATTGTGGTTATCACCATGACCTTACCAGCTCTTGATATATTGCAATTATTTAAAGACAAATTAAAGTATACATTTGCAATAGATAAATTCATAGCCTTACATAATGTTGTCATTGTTCATAATAATTCATATATGGCAAGATCAATAGGATCAATAGGATAGGCGAAAATAATTTTTTACCGTATCAGTGCTGCTGCATCTATAAAGAAATCCCATCTTAGAGAATATTGCGTGACCTTAGAGAATATTGCGTGACCTTAGAGAATATTGCGTCACCTTAGAGAATATTGCGTGACCTTGAAGGAGGGGACAATAAGACCAGTGTACGGTTGGTGTCGGAGCGTGACAATGGTTGTTGATCAGGAGCCGGGCCGGAGGTGCTGGGCCAGCTTGGTGAGTCACGTCTCTGACCTTGGCCAGACCTGCAGTCTCGTTCCTACCCGGCCAGGCCGGAGGGTGCCTGGCACTCCCCGCCCCCTAGTGTAGAGGCGGGAGGGTGCCTGGCACTCCCCGCCCCCTAGTGTAGAGGCCGGAGGGTGCCTGGCACTATCACCCTTGGTGCTGGAGGAGGGTGACAGACTCACCACATGCACCCAGTAGTCACCTTGACCAGAAGGTGGAGGGTGTCTCCCCGTCTTGTGCCCACACACCTGAACTAATTCATGTTGAAGGAAATATTCGGGGATCTTGGGGTCCCGTTTGTAAACAATGCGAGACAGATGTCATACTTCCTTATATCCGTGGGATGAGGTAAGTGGGCACCTTAACTTGTCAGAGGGTCCGAACAGTAGCTGAATGGGTGACCATGGGTCACCTCCCTGCCCTTGGTTAGGGGTAACTGGACTAGCGTAAGAGACATCCCGTCGCAGACAACGGTGCATGAGAACTCTAGTTATGTGGTCAACACCCGTCAGTATTGTGTGTGTGTGGTCCTAGTGTGTTGTGACGGGGCCGTGTTACTCCTACAGTCAGCTCTCAATACAAGATCACGCACGGCCCACGGCACCACACAGCTAAAACTTCTACCAAACATTAATAGCTGGAGTCTAGAAGCCATGACAACCAAGCACTTAGTTGCAGAAACACAATTTCAAGCTAACACTTAACCAAATTTATAGACTTAAGTATCATTAATTTACTTCAGCACATAGTGCCTTATGTTAAATGTGTTCCCACATAAACAGCAACACAGGATGCACACAAGCAATCACTCAAGTTGCAACAACAACTTTATCCCCTCAAAAGGGAGACTTCCCCCCCCCTGGCTTTAAGAACAATACACAGATTATTCTAACTTACTGAACTACCCGGACTTCCGGGGAGGATGACTGGGTGTTAGCAAGGACACAACACAACTCTATACTATAGGAAAGAAACTCTGTTTGTCACTCCAACATTAGACAACTTTGCGTGCTGCCAGACGCTAGGGGCTCGCCTCCCCCATATTTATAGGGGGAATGGTCTGGGGGTTGGGACGGACATAGGCTGGTACGGGTAGGCCTAAGTTAAATGCTTTAAGAAATATAACCTGAGCAATTTTCAAGAAATCGGAAATGAAATCTGGGATGTATTGTCCGTAGAGTGTTGCAATTACTCCAGACGATTATTAGCCCTATATCAACTCACTCCTTGTATGATAAATAGCAGAGTAAAAATGCCTACTCTTTCATCAAACTGGACATTCCTTTTACATGCAATCTACCTGTCTCCGATATTCCTCTTTACCTGTACCTCACCATTCAAGTATCATACGCACCTGGCACTAAGAAAGGTAATGAGAATCTTGCTCTTCTCAAAGCTGCCACACTTTAAACAACTGTCTCCTCCATCAAAAATTTGCGATCCCACGAGCACTGTGTCTACACCGACGGTTCAATCCAATCGTCTGCAGGAAGGACTGCAGCAGCATGTAGGTTTAAATATAAATAATATTTACACTACACACATATTATCAGTGTCAGGTTAAAGAGCTGACTGGCCGCTACACTTATATAACTGCACTACAACTAGTTATCACAACAGTAACAAACACAGGAGGAATAATATTTTATCATTCAAAGTCTGCTCTTCAAGCAATAGGAAACTTCTCCAAGATCGACAGCATGAACCTCTTGCTAGCAATTGTAATGGCTTGATCGCTGCACGGAGTAAAGGGGTTCGAATCTACTTTGTATGGACAGAATCCCACATAAATATAACCCATCATAATTAGTTATACTAGCGTTATATAGTTATAGAGTATAGTTATACTATAACTATACTCTAGTTATACTAGAGTATAGTGTTGTACACAGTAGTTTCACTGCTTCCTTAAGCAACCATAGAGATAAGTTGTCTGGTACCAGGAGGTCTGATCATATCCCGGTCACACAGGTGTTTAATTACTTCTACTGCTTCTCATTCCATAAGAAGACGAGGTCTGGCCAAGATGGTTGAACATTGCCTCCACTTCTTGTTTCCTCTCGTTTATGTGACATGAGGAACTTCCTTTCTACAACATCTACAAGCTTTGCTATGTATGTTTTTCCCGTTTAAAATTTCTCCGTTGATTTGGTCACGATTGAAGTCTCTCAGTACTAGCAGCTTTGCTCTCTGTCTTAAGACAATCTCTGCCATCCCCGGGATGATATCCACGCATGGTGTGTTCGTATGCTTGTGTCGGCCCTCTGTGGCACTCTCAAAGCTTTTAATCACAGCTGCCAACACTTTCAATAAACCGAAATTATTCTCACGACGTTCCTTCTAAATTGTGTGTACTCACCTAATTGTGCTTGCGGAGGTTGAGCTTTGGCTCTTTGGTCCCGCCTCTCAACTGTCAATCAACTGGTGTACAGGTTCCTGAGCCTACTGGGCTCTATCATATCTACATTTGAAACTGTGTATGGAGTTAGCCTCCACCACATCACTGCCTAATGCATTCCATTTATTAACTACTCTGACACTGAAAAAATCTTTCTAACGTCTCTGTGGCTCATCTGGGTAATTACCTAAGTGTGTAATTGCATAAGTGTAGTTACAGGATGAGAGCTACGCTCCTGGTGTCCCGTCTTCCCAGTACTCTTTGTCGTATAACATGAGTGTGTATTTACCTAGTTGTGCTTGCGGGGGTTGAGCTCTGGCTCTTTGGTCCCGAGTGTATGTGTGTGTGCGTATGTGTGTGCGATTGGGAGGGAGGTAATTGATAATGTTTATTTTGGGTCATGGTTTGTTTTGGTGTTTGAGACTAAGGATATGACTGGTGCTGCGCTTATACGATTTCTGACCAAACATCAGGCGTCCTATTTTTGATGCGGGTCACTAAATAAGGTTGATGTTTATATAAACAGACAGAAAGATTAGGGGAGAGTTAGACAGTCAAATGGACGGACAAAACGGCCTTCTTTCAGAGGTCTCGCCAACAGCTTCATCTGAACTCTGAAGCAGCTGAGGGAGACGCCGCTACTGTTGTCAGCCCTGCCCTTCCCTGTGATCAGCGCGGTGTGGCTCGTTGGCTGGCTGGCTGGCTGGCTGGTTGGCTGGCTGGCTGGTTGACTGGCTGGCTGGTTGGCTGGTTGGCTGGCTGGCTGGTTGACTGGCTGGCTGGCTGGCTGGCTGGCTGGCTGGCTGGCTGGCTGGCTGGCTGGCTGGTTGGCTGGCTGGCTGGTTGACTGGCTGGCTGGTTGGCTGGTTGGCTGGCTGGCTGGCTGGCTGGCTGGCTGGCTGGCTGGCTGGCTGGCTGGTTGACTGGCTGGCTGGTTGGCTGGCTGGCTGGTTAACTGGCTGGCTGGCTGGCTGGCTGGCTGGTTGACTGGCTGGATGGCTGGCTGGCTGGCTGGCTGGCTGGCTGGCTGGCTGGCTGGCTGGCTGTCTGGCTGGCTGACTGTCTGCCTTACTCAACCCACAAAACATGGGTTGAGGAAGGCAACTAAGCCATAAACTTAAGGTCTTAACGCAATATACAAAGACATATCATTCGAATTCCAGGCAATCAAAGAAACTCAATAATATCAGTTACTATATGAGACTCTCCCCATCAGTCGCTGCCAAAGTGACAGGTCATGTTTCAGGAGCATAATGCGTCCCACTTAACACACACGGATGGAAGAGAGGCAACTACGCCCATCTTGCAAAGCCAAATATACAGAGCAAAATTTACCCAAGACAGCAACAATATTCATTGCAATGCTTCAAGCACAAAAACTGATATATAGATGTTTGAGATTATAGTTTGTATCTTGAGGTTATCTTGAGATGATTTCGGGGCTTTACTGTCCCCGCGGCCCGGTCCTCGACCAGGCCTCCACCCCCAGGAAGCAGCCCGTGACAGCTGACTAACACCCAGGTACCTATTTTACTGCTAGGTAACAGGGGCATAGAAACTCTGCCCACTGTTTCTCGCCGGCGCCTGGGATCGAACCCAGGACCACAGGATCACAAGTCCAGCGTGCTGTCCGCTCGGCCGACCGGCTCCCTTCTTGTAACAGACGTCAGCTCTACGATCGTCATTACCAGCCACTTTGACTGGACGGTAGAGCGACGGTCTCGCCTCATGCAGGTCTGCGTTCAATCCCCGACCGTCCAAGTGGTTGGGCACCATTCGTTCCCCTCGTCCCATCCCAAATCCTTATCCTGACCCCTTTCTAGTGCTATAAAGTCGTAACGGCTTGGCGCTTTCCCTTGATAATTAAAAATTAAAAATTCTACGATGGTCCCTGCAGCCATCTAACAATGTTTTCACTGGTCCATAAATACAAGTATTTTTGAGTACAGCAACAAGGCACAAAAGCGACCATTGGTGTTGTCGTTGCAAGAAATACATAACCCGAAAGGGAATGGAACTGTCAGCCACACAATACACACACAGTACAAGGTACACAAGACACCCGTGAGTGTCTCATAACAAAAGCAATACTTAACGACCCAAACATCGAGAACCTGAAGTGATTCTAAAAAGCAGTTGGCACAGCTCATATACTGTTACAAAACTGCACCAAGCTAGACTAAACAACATTGAGCAACTGACAGGTTCCAGTGCTTGGCTCACAGCTAAAATATCCCCATAATAACAACACCGGTGAGGTCAGCGTCAGCCAACACACTCAGCCTCATCCACAATCAAAACTTTGTTAGATATTCATATGGAATAACTATTAATAAATTACTTGCATTTACCACGGTTGTCACGAAATCATGCAAAGTGCATCACAATTACTGGGGTGGTGCTGGGGACCGGGCCGGGGTGGTGCTGGGGACCAGGCAAGATGGCTGCCGTACTGGCAACACTTTCCCTGTTAGTTTTTCTTGTTTATTATTTGGCAGCGTGATTGGCCCTCACGAGGGGGCCACACCTGGCCCTCAACACCTGCCTGAGTGTGAGTCACGGGTGACCTGGAGTGTGAGTGACTACACCAGTCTCAGAGTGTGTGTACTCACCTAGTTGTGCTTGCGGGGGATGAGCTCTGCTCTTTCGGCCCGCCTCTCGACTGTCAATCAACTGTTGCTAACTACTATTTTTTTCTTCCCCACACCACACACACAGGAAGCAGCCCGTGACAGCTGACTAACTCCCAGGTACCTATTTACTGCTAGGTAACAAGGGGCATCAGAGTGAAAGAAACTCTGGTCATTGTTTCTCGCCGGCGCCGGGAATCTAACCCGGGACCACAGGATCACGCGTCCAGTGTGCTGTCCAGTCAGCCACCGGCCCCTACGGTGGCTGACTGGAGTTTATAAGTATCAACTTTTACCTCCAGAGAATTCATTCAACTTTTTTGGTCCAGAAGCTTTGGAACACCTGTTACCTCGTGCTGTGTTGACGCAGGAGTGTGGCACATCTCTCATGCTGTGTTGCCGCAGGAGTGTGGCACATCCCTCGGTATCTCTCCGTTTTAACTGCAACTCTTGAATGTAGTTAAGATTACTTCAAAAGAGTCCTAGCTAGTCCTCGACTCAAAATCTGGAATCCCGTTTTCGATTCCCGTGTGGAACAGAAATGGTTGGGCACGTTTCCTATCACCTAATCACGTTTGACACTTCCGAACAGACCTGGACAGCTTGTAACGTCGCTACACGTGCGGAGAGACCTGGACACGTGACGCTGGTGTAAGAATGAATCAACGTGGACCTAATTAACGTAGAGTCAACATTACTGCTGCTTGACATGTCATGGCTCGCTGGTATACACTTGGGGGTTATCGTTTTCTCACTTTAGGCTCGGGGTCTTGTCCACCGCATGACCGGCCACTATGTAACGTTCTGTCACGTCACACCAGTATGTGCTTGCTTCACATATGTCTCCATATATATTATGACGTTTGATCAACGTCACTGTTCTTGCTGCACCACAGAGTTGCAATGTTGATGTTAAAGTTGACTACTTGTTGAGGAGTCCGAGGATCAGTATCTTCGTGGCCCGGTCTCTGACCAGGCCTCCTGGTTGCTGGTCTGATCAACCAAGCTGTCCGATGCGGCTGCTCGTAGCCTGACGTACGAGTAAAAGCCTGGTTGATCAGGTATCCTTTGAAGGTGTTTGTAGAGTTCTCTTTTTGAACACAGCAAGAGTTATGCCCCGTGTGTGTAAGGGCAGAGTGGTGAGCAGTCTTGGGTCTCTGGTGTTAGAGTTCTCTCTAAGCCTGCCTAGAGCACCTCTGATTTTCAGTTCTCTATGTCTCCTCGCCTCATCTGCTGTGTTTTCTCAGTACAAATTGTAAATTACTGTAAAAGAAATGCGTGTAAATTATTGTGTATCTCTCCAGCCTGTACTCTAAGGAATACAGATTACAATTTGTTACGCAGTCACAGTAATTGAGGTGATTTATTGATTGGTTTGTGGCGGTATAAATGATCTTTGCACAGATTAATTACTGACCTTCCAGGTCAGTAATTTATCCAGCTTTGAATGGGGCTATTAGTGTGCAACAATATTTAACAACAGATTAGACACTTATGCTGCCGAGAAATTAATGCAACTTTAAAATCAACTGAAATACAATGTCATTGACCCATAAAAGATGTATTAATGTTTGGGGAAACTTGAGTGCGGTTGGCGGGAACATGACTGCGCATGCGTGAGGGAGGTCTGGGATGAGATGTAAACAAGACTCCAGACGTCAACGCCTCACTCCTAGTAAGACTTTGCTGCACACACACACACACACACACACACACACACACACACACACCACACACGTGGCATAATCTTGCCCGTGTCTCACACATTCACGATAATCATAACCATTTACAACATTAATCGCTCCCCAACACCATATATATTCCTGTCATTGTACCATAGTATTATTCCGGCATACAATCTAATCCCAACAACATCAAAAGTAGCCCTACAAAGCCTAAGTAAAAATCGGGCAGAAAATGTTGCAATAGTCGCTGAACTTGAGAGAGTTGTGAGAGTACTTACCAATCAGGGAAGAGTCATCAAGTTCCTGTGGATCCCCTCCCATGTTGGAATATGTGGGAATGAACGAGCAGATGTGCTGGCTGCTGAAGGCGCTGAAGGAGACAATATTGAATACTTCATACCCAAGACTCTACTACAAATTAGAGGCATTGTCAGGCAACATCACCGTGACAATGAGGACCGTAACTGACAACATCACCGTAACTGAGGAAAGGAGGATAGAAGCACAAACCAGTGAATCTGTACGATGGTACAACATGGTTGCAGCTGCCAATCCCAATCTTTATGGACGAAGAGGAGGTGGCCGCCGGAGAGAATCGGTAATAGCGAGAATCCGTCTTGGATACAAATAATAATGGAGATTCGGAATGGAAACAACAGTTGATCAGCGGAGTTGTAGAATCTGTGATGAGAGTGACGGACACCGCCTTGACCACTACCTGAGTGAATGTGAACACCTGAGGGACATTAGAAATATGTGTAGAATAATAAACCCCACATTGTTTGAGTTAGGAAAATACCATGTGTCAAATATTGATACTGTTCTTAAAAGATTTCCCCATTTTGCACCCGCAAGATAACGTAAGATTTCAAGGGTTGACAAATGTTAATCTTCTTGTTTGAGCTGTTTACTTGAGACAGTTAAGCAAGTCCCAGCTGTGTCTGGGTACAAGTGACAGGATGAGCAACCCAGCGGGTTTTCTTCCTTTTGGGGAGTGTTGTACATGCTGCTATGGCGGTGTGTCCACTCCAACATTATGTTGAATCCTGGCGACATACAACATAATCCTGGGGACATACAACATATGTGTATGTTGGGGTGGGAGTAGTAGTCTGGGCATAGGAGATAGACCTTAAAATATGCAGACGAGGAGTGACAATAACGTGGCTGAAACATGCTGACCAAACCACACACTAGAAAGTGAAGGGACGACAACGTTTCGGTCCGTCCTGGACCATTCTCAAGTCTTAAACTCTCGTGAGTCATTTAGAAGAGAATATCGTTACTTTAGATAAGAGTTTCATTGACTTGAGATGACGAAAGGAAAGAGATTCAGTCAGGAAGGAGAAAAACCTCATGAGTGTCCCTACACTAGGAAGAGATTCAAGAACCTTATGAGTGTCCCTTCACTAGGAAGAGATTCAGTCAGGAAGGAGAAAAACCTCGTGAGTGTCCCTTCACTAGGAAGAGATTCAGTGAGGTGTTTGCGTGTATGTGGAATAAGGGAGAGAGGCGAGGGGCGGCCCGTGAGGCAACAACACTACATGTTCAGGGAAGGGGTGTGGTGGGGGTGTGACCGCATTCACCGCTGATACACAAACCAGCAGTGCCTCACCCTACCCCCCCCACACACCGCCCCTTACCCCCATCATGGGCTTCACCCACACCACCCACGTCTCCTCCCCCCCACACACACAACAATCCTCGCTTCCTCTAAACTCTTTCCCATCCTATTCCAAAAATATCCACTTCCCGCCCTTTCCTTCACCGCCCTCACTAGTCTTCGCTTCTTTCATTCCTTCCTTGTCTCCTCCTCCCTCTTTCCTTCCTGTCTCCTCCTTCCTTCTTTCCTTCCTTGTCTCCTCCTTCCCTCTTTCTTTCCTTGTCTCCTCCTTCCCTCTTTCTTTCCTTGTCTCCTCCTTCCCTCTTTCTTTCCTTGTCTCCTCCTTCCCTCTTTCCTTCCTTGTCTCCTCCTTCCCTCTTTCCTTCCTGTCTCCTTCCTTCTTTCCTTCCTTGTCTCCTCCTTCCCTCTTTCCTTCCTTGTCTCCTCCTTCCCTCTTTCTTTCCTTGTCTCCTCCCTCCCTCTTTCCTTCCTTGTCTCCTCCCTCCCTCTTTCCTTCCTTGTCTCCTCCTTCCCTCTTTCCTTCCCCCCCCCCTCCCTCCTCCTCCTCAGCCTTTTACAAAACTACCCACTTCACCTCATACCCCGCCCCCCCCAACCACCCCCATATGCAAATTCACTTTTCACTAAACCTACAGCTGTGACCCAGAAAGATGCTCCCAAACCTCTGTTTACAAAATGAATTTTGACCTTTTTTTCATTATGCACTAAATGAAAGACAAGACGTAAGCCTTCGACGGACTCATTTTGTTGTTGGTAATATTCCTTTCCCCGAGACACAGTTACAGCCTCTAACGACCAGTCATATATAACGAGTCTTTAACATTTTATAAAGGTAATGAGTATTTAAGTCGTAAATATTTGTGCATATTATGCCATTTGGTCATAACTATTCTGATGTCTGTTAGTTCTTAGGATATACCCAATATTATCATCATTTATTATTGCTATTATTGCTATTATTATTATCACTATTATCCTGGTAGTTATCCATACGATTGGTAGTAATTAATACAGTTTGTATTATTTATGTAGCTGGTATATCCACATGCCTTTAATACAAGATGTTCACTCGCTTAATTCAGAATTATTCATTAAAGAATGTCAGGTTTTTTTATTATTATTATTATTTTCTACCACAGACGTGGCCAGACATTTACAATGCTAACCAGCATATATACATTTTCTTCTGTCCTCCATGGACAGGGTTAGAGATGTGTTAAACATATAGTTCAGGGGTTTATTGAAGAATGTCAGTATTTATGTTTGGTGGTGATAGTTGTGGAAGTGATTGTGTGTGTGTGGGGGTGTGAGGGGAGAGGTGAGGGGGGGGAGTGTACTCCTTATATAGTAGCAGCGCCCCGCACCCCCCCCCCCACCTCCCTCTACCTTACTCACACGTAAGAATAATGTCTTACATCAGCCTTGGGATAAGGTAAATGTCTATATTACGCTGCGGGGGGTCAAGAGGTACCTTGCTGAATACCTTTGTCTGTCTCTCTCTCTCTCTGTTGCTGTGTCTGTCTGTCTGTCTGTCTCTCTCTCTCTCTCTCTCTCTCTCTCTCTCTCTCTCTCTCTCTCTCTCTCTCTCTCTCTCTCTCTCTGTTGCTGTGTCTGTGCCTCTCGCGACACACATTACCAAACCCTGTGGGGTGAGTGGCTTGTGTGGGGAGTAGAGGCCAGGTGTGTGTGGGGGAGGGTAGAATATGAGACTCATGTTGGGAGGTATTGCGGAGGTAGGGAGACCGGGTGTTGTGAGGGTGAGTGCAGGAGAGGGATGAGAAGGTGGAAGAGTGATGTGAGGGGTGGGGGGAGGAGGGGGTGAAAGGTAGGGGATTATGTTCTAGTTTAGTTCATGTATGGCGCGCGCCAGACCTAAGGCTCGGGCGGTAGTAGAGGTTACAGAGGCACATAATGGGACCTGAACTTCACTATTAGTTCAGCTCAGCAAGTTACAGCCCTCATGACCTTCTTAATGAGCTTCTTAACACACATCAACACTCTATTTACAATTATGGTTAGTTTAGCCTAGTTAGCTAATTATAGCCCAATGTACAAGACATACAGATACAGCTAGCTAGTGCGGGGAGGGAGAGAGAGAGACTCCTACGTCCCTTGCACCACACACCTGCTGCACCACACATCTGCTGCACCACACACCCGCTGCACCATACACCTGCTGCACCACACACCTGCATTATTCTTCATTTCCTCCCGTATCTCTCGCTCCAATATGATGTTATTCTATTGTGCAAATTTGGGACCTGACCTTCAATGAATATATTATTTGATACCACTTCCGTCTCCTTCCCAGACGGTACATTTTGAGAGCTTTGAGACGGTCCCCATGACTTAGATCACTTTATCGTGTCTATTCGTGACGTACATGTGCTCTGTATTCCCTCTTATTTCATAAATATCTCCTGCTCTGAGAGGGGAAGCGAGTACCAAGCAGTACTCAAGACGGAACAGTACCAGTGATATATATAATATTAACCTTGCGGTGGGATCCTTTGCGTCGAATGTACTCATAATCCATCCTATCATTTTTCTGACGCTATGTTTGCTTGGTTATGTTTACAAACTGTCAGGTTGTCGGAACAGACCCACAGGATAAGTCTGGTGCTTCAACACATCCTGGACACACACACAGGATAAGTCTGGTGCTTCAACACATCCTGGACACACACACAGGATAAGTCTGGTGCTTCAACACATCCTGGGCACACACACAGGATAAGTCTGGTGCTTCAACACATCCTGGGCACACACACAGGATAAGTCTGGTGCTTCAACACATCCTGGGCACACACACAGGATAAGTCTGGTGCTTCAACACATCCTGGGCACACACACAGGATAAGTCTGGTGCTTCAACACATCCTGGACACACACACAGGATAAGTCTGGTGCTTCAACACATCCTGGACACACACACAGGATAAGTCTGGTGCTTCAACACATCCTGGACACACACACAGGATAAGTCTGGTGCTTCAACACATCCTGGACACACACAGGATAAGTCTGGTGCTTCAACACATCCTGGACACACACACAGGATAAGTCTGGTGCTTCAACACATCCTGGACACACACACAGGATAAGTCTGCCATCTTTCATTGATTTGTTTAGATAATTAATTGCATAAAGAAGCACGAGATGATAGCAAGAAGGCAAGTAAGGTAAGATGAGCAAGGTGATACTATGAGCCAGACAGTGGTGGAGTTGGGCATCTCAGCGGACCCACGACGGCGTCGACCACATTCCTTGCCCTACCTACCTCATCTTCCCTTACCCATGTTCACCTCTCCTACCCTTTTCCCTGCCTCATGCACAGTTCCCTCGTCCATTGGCTCCCTCCTCCCTTCCTGGACCTTCATGCCTCACTGGCCAAGGGTACATTCAGAGACTTGGTCGACGTCCTGAATGCATAGTTGTGGTCCAGGGCCGCCCCGAGGGAACCCCCGATGACCAGGGAGACGCTCGCCTCAGGGTCGACCAGACAACATTCCTTACTGTAAACATCAGTCTAGTTGCTCGAGGGCGGACCATCTCTATCGCTGATTTTGGGTCTCAGTGTTGAGCACTTACGCCTCAGTGACTCCGGGGGAAGTGAGGTCTGCCACTCACCCTCCACCTTCCACCCTTCTTCTGTCTCTTGTCTTATAATAACACTCTGCTGACGTTAGAACTCTTTGTAGAATCTGCCCTCAAAGTTGAGGATGGAGGCGGCTTCCACAACTTGTTTACAGTGCATTCCTCTTGGCGACCACCCGTGAAGGTACTAGTGGAGGCGCTTTGCTTAGTGATGATTGAGAACCTCTTAGTGAGAAGTCTCAAGGAGGGGGAGAAGGGGTAATGCATGCGGGAGTCTGATATTGTGTTTCTTGGAAGGAAATATGAAACGAGCGCCAGGGAAGAGGCACGAGGGACGTACAAGAACTGTTAGAAGAGACAAACAAGGAGGTGGTGATGGGTGAGGGGGGGGAAGGGGGTGAGGGGCACGCCTCAGTAGACATGGACCGGGAAGGAGTACCAGCGGGTGCAGACATGACGTCAGGTGCAGGCTTGTGGCCCCAGACACACCTCCTCACCCATCTTTATATCTTGAGGTGGTGGTGACCAGCCTTCACAATGGGGACACAAGGCCCAACAGGCTCCTTCGCATTCCCCTAAATCACGTACAGGCATTGTCCCTGGTCTTATTAGACTAGCGGAAAGGCTTGCCTGGCCAGACAACCACCGTCTTGTCAGTGAACTGAACACATTATACCTGGCCAATGGCCTGGCCGCCATCATAGCCCCTGGCACAAGTCTCACTGCCTCCACTACCACTCCGGAGACTACACCAGGACGACCACGAGGTCGATCTCAACACAGACTCCACAACCACCCATGACCCGGGCGGCACACACAGAGGTCATTCCCTCTCCAGCTCCCAACACTCCCACCATCACCATCTCAGCCGCCGCGCTAGAAGACGTGCTGTCTACAAATACTAACAGCGCCACAACACTCCTGAAATACCGTCTACCACCAATCCACGACACCTGAGTCTACCACAGGCTGCGAGGCGAAAGACGCAAACGCCCACTACGGCGGTTACGGACTCCTCAAACAAGGAAATCTTAGTAGGAGCTTCACCGCAGCACCACAAATACGACACCTACTTGGCTCAAGACCTCCTCATGGAGGCCACCTCACCAAACTCCAGCGACAGCCCGGCTCAGCCAAAGTCTCAGGCAAAGAAAAACCGGAAGACTTAGAGGTCTACACACACCCCACCACCTCCATAACTGGTACAGCCAGCCCTCCAGGGCTGAAGACTCACATCCATCCCCAGATCTCTAGTATCAGCCATTGATACAGATAATGGCGCCAAACAACCTCCACTTACGGGCTCACCATAGCCCGTGCTACTGGAACTTTATGTTCTGAGATGCTGAATCTAAAACAACAGGTGGTGATGGTGGTGGTAGTAGTGGTGGCGGCGAAGACGGTGGTGATAGTGGTAGAGGTGGTGGTTGGACTAACATAGTTCCTCGGGGCACCACTAGAGGGCATCGTGTCCCGGGTGGGCGTGTCACGTCTCGACCAATAACGTCACAGATAAGCGGCAGACGCTTAAGATAACTTCCAGCAATATTGTGTCATTCTTATCTGATGGAAGTCCCTAAGTGAAGCCTTGAAGCCAACAACTCGGGTATTCATTATTAATCGTCGTTTCTTTAAAGAATATATTTTTAAGAATGTTTATGCCTCATTTAACATTTTATTAATTGTACAAGTGATAAACTTGCATGACTCGTTGTGTGCACGAGTCAGCCAAGTCCACTGCAGGTGTCAGCTGCAGGGGTCAGCCCTGGGAGGTCGACACTGGGGGCTCAGTGTCGACCGGCTTTTGCCGGTCGACACTTTTGCCGGTCGACAGGGGGGCTTTTGCCCCCCTCCCTCTCTCTCAGAGAGGGAGGGAGGCTACAGAGAGACTGTAGCCTCTGTTGGAAAATACACATAAGTAGTTTTTGTTTTTTGTGGGAGGCAGCATAAGTGCCTGGATATATTATAGGTAAAGAAGCTCAAGTAAAACTCCAGAAGGAAGAGACGGGACTCTCTAAAAAATTTTTTTTAGAGAGTGAGAGGAGAGTGAGAGTGTTTAGGGTGTGTGACCGTTGTGGGTGTAGACTCGTACCGGTTTATCTGCGTGCATAGTTCACCCGCCCCATTATTTATACCTAGTTGGGTCAGTCGGCCCTCGTCCTTGCTGGCCTCCTGCTGGCTCTTGGCCTCCTGTTGCGTCTTGTTGGTAACCTGTTGTATTTGTTCAATAGCAACTTTTATCTGTTATAACTGCTTTATTTTAGCTGTTGTAACTGTTGCTGTTTAAGGCGTATTTATGTTTAGCTGTTTCCTTGTTACTGGGTGGAGCCCATGTTTGGTGTTTGTTTAAACAACTACACAAGTTTTAGCTGGTTTTATTTTACTATAACACACTCTCTCTGTCTGTTTGTCTGTCTGTCTCTCTCTCTCTCTCCCTCTCCCTCTCTCTGTCTCTCTCTCTGACACAGAACACGCCCAGGACCCGGTCAATGAAAGCAACAAGAGCACAGAGCGCTGTGAGGTGGTGATGGAGGACCAGGAAGGTGTGTGTGGCACTGACCAGATGGCACCGGCGGGGGAGACTGTTGCCATAATCAGCCTACAGAGCCAGATGGCACCTTGACCACCTACACCACGCCCCCCCCCCCCCTCCCCCGCGGCCTTCCTCTGCAGCCTCGCCTCCAGGATGATCCCTCGGCACATGGTGATCCTCTCTCACACACACACACACACACACCAGACACCACAAGTGCCCACAGGGAAGGAAGTCTGTGGGGGAAGGAAGTCTGTGGGGAAGAAAGTCTGTGGGGGAAAACGTTTTGGTTAACCCTTCGATGGTTCTGAGAATCAAGGTCTCTGATCAATCCCCGAGGCCCGAGACCGTAAGAGGTGGGCTAGTTATGTGTTGAGGGAGAGTGTTGAAGTGTTGGGCCGTTGATGTTGATAGAGTTCTCTCTCAGCGTACCTTCTGCACCTCTGCTTCTTGTATGTCCTACCATGGCTTATGGTCTCGTGTGGGGTTATTTGTGTGTGCAAATTTGGAACCAGTCCTTCTAATATTTCCCAAGTGTTAATTATTATGCATATCTCCCGCCTGCGCTCTAGGAAATACAGATTTAATCGTGTTTAACGGTTCCAACAATTCAGATGTTTTATTAAGTGGATTCTTGTAGTAAAAGATCTTTACATGTTCTCCAGATCAGCAATTTGTGCAGCTTTGAATGTGTGGTGAGTGTGATGTGTGGTGAGTGTGATGTGTGGTGAGTGTGATGTGTGGTGAGTGTGATGTGTGGTGAGTGTGCGGCAATATTCCACCTTGTGATGGCGAGTCTGGAAAATGGTGTTAGCCTGATGACCTCCCAGAAGGATTTAACAGTACCATTGTGACGAAATAAAATATTTATATACATTCCCTTGTGCTTTATGGGCTTAGGAACCAAAACGCAATTAAAGTATAACACATTTTGCTATTAAATATTCCAATGACGTCCAATAGGTAGGAACCCTTTGATAATTATAAATAACTAACACTTGTGCTCTTTCCTTGCTCTACATTACTGTTATTTGATTGTTTTCTAATTTATCGCAAATGTGTTATTAAATATAATGTTATCTCTAAGTCTTATGTCATGTCTCGATCTCAGAAGGTTTGTGTTATCTCGTGACTGTAGGATTTACCACACTTCCGGTGATGCAACTGTTTCTCCCACACACACACCTCAGGGAGCCGGTGGCCGAGCGGACAGCACGCTGGACACGTGATCATGTGGTCCCGGGTTCGATCACAGTAGCCGGCGAGAAACGATGGGTAGAGTTTCTTTCACCCTATGCCCCTGTTACCTAGCAGTAAATAGGTACTTGGGAGTTAGTCAGATGTCACGGGCTGCTTCCTGGTGTGTGTGTGTGGTGTGGAAAAAAGTAGTAGAAACAGTTGATTGACAGTCGAGAGGCGGGCCGAAAGAGCAGAGCTCAACCCCTGCAAGCACAACTAGGTGAATACATACACACACATACACACAGGGGTCTCGCAGCCTGGTGGATAGCGCGCAGGATTCGTAATTCTGTGGCGCGGGTTCGATTCCCGCACGAGGCAGAAACAAATGGGCAAAGTTTCTCTCATCCTGAATGCCCCTGTTACCTAGCAGTAAATAGGTACCTGGGAGTTAGTCAGCTGTCACGGGCTGCTTCCTGGGGTGTGTGTGTGTGTGTGTGGTGTGGAAAAAAAAAAGAAAAAAAAAGTAGTTAGTAAACAGTTGATTGACAGTTGAGAGGCGGGCCGAAAGAGCAGAGCTCAACTCCCGTATAAATACAACTAGTAAACACACACACACACACACACACACACACACACACACACACACACACACACACACACTTTGAGAGAACATGATGTCACTACGCGGGAAGACAGAAGAGAGAAGTGGACATAAAAGCAACATACAATATTATATGAGGCACCGTCCAGGTAGACATTAGAGCAGTGTTGGAGGTGAAGTCTTGCACAGTGCCGCACACCACACACACACACACACTCGAGATGCATGCTGGAGTAACTGGGCGGGAAAGTGTTGCCGTGGGAAAGGACGCAAGTGTGAGACAGGAGACACTGGGTCAGAGCCAGGTAGGAGAGGTCAGGGTGGACAGCTGGGTGCCACACGGCTCAATGATAAAGCCTCTTTCTCATATACCGTAATGACCTGGAAACGGAAATTAACTCATATAATTCTAGACGAACAATGGTAATGATAAAGACGGACGCTGCGAGAGACAACAAGAGCAGTTATACAACCTTCACAGATGGCCTCATGAATGGCCGCTCGAATTCAACCCTGAAAAGTGTAGATATGGAGGTAGACCAAGAGTGAAAAATTATCACTTTTGTAGATAATTTTTTAGATAATCTTTTTAGAGCTGTAGATGTTAGTCAAGGGGGAGTGGGGGGGGGGGAATAATGGAGGGGGCTGTGGGAGAAAGTGGGGAGGAGAGTTCTCAGCCCTAGGGGGGGTAGGGGTACGGGGGGGACAGGTTAGAGGGACCGGGGGGGGACAGGACAGAGGGACGGGGGGGGGACAGGATAGAGGGACGAGGGGGGGGGACAGGATAGAGGGAAGGGGGGGGGGATTACCATGGTCTCATATACCCCTCGTGTGTCCCGGTCATTAGCTGGTTCAGGAATTAGTGTTGTCCACATTCATCATGAGCTTCTCAAGTCCCCGCCAGAGGGCCTACACGACACTCAACTCTTGGCTTTACTGTGTGTGAGTACTGACCATCTTGTCTTTCCTGAGTCGAGCTATAGCTCCTTAGCCCCACCTTTACGTCCGGTCATTCCATGCAATTAATGTCATTTCTCCTATTTATCGTAGCATTTCATTATAAAGCAGCAAGTTGAATTTATATGTTATTGTTTTAGATTTAGGTACTCAGCACTAAATGTCCATGTAGCACCGGCTATAGTGAGCCCGTAAATTGAATTTGTGTTAGCCATGTGCTGTTATAGGGTGTGTCGTGTAGTTGGGAGTGTGGGGGTGATGTGCGGTGGTGTGTGTGTGTCCGGCTCCGGTGTTGGGAACACTGCCTCTGTCTCCACCCCTCAAGTTGTTCTGTCTGCTATTTGGTAATGACAGCGTGTGGTGAGCCTCACTTGTGTTTAAACATCATTGCACTAGACCTTCCGCACCTCTGACACACATACCTTCCATGTCTCTCAACTTTTAAAGTTTCAGTTTTGTGCATCTTCAGGTTGGGGCTCCCGCCCGGAGCTGCATACTCGAGGATAGGTCTTGTGTATGTTGGTTATATACATTGTTGTGGCAGCCTCGCTCTCTAGACTCTTGTGATGGCTACTGGAATGTGTTCCCTCAGGTGGCGGACATGCTGGATATACCGTCGTTACTCCCAGATCATTCTGATCCCTACACGCCGGAGGAGGACTCTCCGGTGTAATGTTCTTGTAGTCGTGGATCTCTCTCCAGTACACCCGCCTCGTCCTCGTAACTCCCGCACACGTCTTCTCTCTCAGTTCATGTATCCAGGCTTACAACACAACCAGAAACTGTATTCCCAACAGGTGACATAAGTCATTACAATACTGACTGGACTAAACAGGTGTATGACAGTCCTCATACAGTTAAGTCCTCAAACTTGTCCACTCACTCACTGTCACTTCCGCATCATCACTATCACCCCTCCACCATCACCCCGTGGTGACACAATACACAATAACTATCACCCCCCCCCTCCTACCATCACACTTTCACCGACAATGTTATCACATCACCAGCATCACTACCACTCTCACTATCACACTAACACCAATACCACCACACAACTTCACCACACCACACCACCGCCACACCACCACACCACCACCACCACACCAGGACAAACCGGTCGACTGGTTTCGTACTTAGCGCTATGAACACATCCTGACGCTCTGGTGTGGGTGTTGCTCTTGAGCGGATGTGGGCTAGCGGGTGTGGGTTGTTACGGTGTGGGCGGGGGGGGGGGGCGGGGGGTGGAGTGGGCGGGGGGTGTGTGGGCGTGGTGGTAGGGTATGGGGGTGTGGTTTAGACCCTGCCGTCTCCAGGGCAAGACCATTGCTTGGTTTCTTCAGTAAACACTGAGATAACTTTATGTACGCGCAGCAAATTTGTTAGTTTGGAAAATTTGTTAAGTGTCGAATAATATACTAGCGTGGGAAGATCGCTAATAAGCGTGGGAAAATCATTAATGAGCGTGAGAAAATCGCTAGTAAGCGTGGGAAGATCGCTAATAAGCGTGGGAAAATTATTAGCGTGGGAAGATCGGTAGTAAGCGTGGGAAAATAGATAAAAACGGTCGGAACTTTGCTAGCATCATACGAAGGAACACGACACACGCGTACTGGTCCATGAAGGGCAGGTATTTCGTTGTTTGTTTGTTTAGCCAATTGGAATAATTGTATGTGTATAAATTATCCTATTGTCAAAAGTTATCAAGATATTCGCTTCGCTGATGCTCCATGGTAGGCTGGTTCACCATTTATATAACAACATTGCCCAACCAGTATATTTGCCTCGTTATGTTCTAATTCTAAATTTGTTCTTTTAATCCGTTACCAGTTTTATCTTATTTGATAGATTAAACAAATTATATTTTTCTTTAACAATTTTAGCATCTAATTCGATCCTAATTTGAAAGCTTCAACAATGAGCTCTGTTTTGATTTAGTAGTTTCAAGAACTTTGTAAATGGTGATAGTTTGAAGACATTATTTACGTGGTCAGTCACTGCCTTTCACCTTTGTTTAGGGAGCCGGTCGGCCGAGCGGACAGCACGCTGGATTTGTGATCCTGTGGTCCCGGGTTCGATCCCAGGCGCCGGCGAGAAACAATGGGCAAAGTTTCTTTCACCCTATGCCCCTGTTACCTAGCAGTAAAATAGGTACCTGGGTGTTAGTCAGCTGTCACGGGCTGCTTCCTGGGGGTGGAGGCCTGGTCGAGGACCGGGCCGCAGGGACCGTCTTGGCAGGTGTTGGATCTTGGCATTACACTTCCCTTTTGTAACGTCTTTACCATTATTCACATTACTGAGCTGATATTTGGAGTCGTATTCCTCTCCTCAAGGCACACATATACCTTTGCATATGCATATGTCACTTTTCCCTCCAAATATTTTAATTTTCGAGATCGTCTTGCAGTTTTATAAAGACTTCCTCTGAATTTACCTGCATTGCTATTTACTCCACAGTCAAAATCATTAATGTATAAGACCATTATGACTGACTGGTCAAGGTCCCAGTACCCAGTTGGTGATTATTTATATTTGTAATACGTGGGTGAAGCATTCACAGAGCTCCAAATCGAACAGAGTTCGTCAGCTAAGTACTGTTCGAGATTTGTTCGAACGGTTATAATTATGAGTAGTTGTTCATCATTTGTGAGTCTCGTGTAGTGTTTTTCATTCGTAAACAGCGGGGGGGGGGGTCGGCTGCTGGATGACCGAGCATTTGGTCCTTGTTGATGAGGACGGGCTGTAGTTGGGTGATATGTGTGGTTGAGTTGAGTGAGATGTGTGGTCGAGTTGGGTGAGATGTGTGGTCGAGTTGAGTGAGATGTGTGGTTGAGTTGAGTGATATGTGTGGTTGAGTTGAGTGAGATGTGTGGTTGAGTTGGGTGATATGTGTGGTTGAGTTGAGTGAGATGTGTGGTTGAGTTGAGTGAGATGTGTGGTTGAGTTGAGTGAGATGTGTGGTTGAGTTGAGTGAGATGTGTGGTTGAGTTGAGTGAGATGTGTGGTTGAGTTGAGTGAGATGTGTGGTTGAGTTGAGTGAGATGTGTGGTCGAGTTGGGTGAGATGTGTGGTTGAGTTGAGTGAGATGCGTGGTCGAGTTGGGTGAGATGTGTGGTTGAGTTGAGTGAGATGCGTGGTCGAGTTGGGTGAGATGTGTGGTCGAGTTGAGTGAGATGTGTGGTCGAGTTGGGTGAGATGTGTGCTTCTCTCAGACATGAGCATGTGAAAATTGCTACTAAGAGAAGAAGAGAGTGCTGGTAAGCATTGTCAAATATGTCAAACGCGCGGGAAACCAGCACCTTCCTCAGTAATGGTGTTCGTATTCCCTGTGCACAAAGCCATCTTCCCAGTCCATGCCAGCATTACCACCTCCTCTCCCTCTCTCTCCTAAACAGGCCGTTCCCACAACGCATCCTTCCGTCTGTTCCAAATGGGAGAAACAGCCTCGGAGGGCTTGAAGCAGTTCGCCGAGCTGGGCCAAACAGATGTGCTGGACGCACAAAGCCAGGGTGAAGGAGGCGTCCTCGACGAGTTCAACGCCCCGCCCGTCACCCAGGGAGTTGGCGAGACCCAGGCAGAGTTCTTCGTCGACGGCAACCACTCCAAGGTGTGTGTTATATAACGTTAACTCTCTCTCTTCTCCATCAGTTGGCCACCTTCAAAATATTCTGCCTTTCTTGGAAACACATTTACTTATTGTACCTATTTCCTTGAATGTATTTGGGATTATTTAAATATTGTTTATAAGGTTCTTTATGCACAGGCACTTTACTGTGTGTGTGTGTGTGTGTGTGTGTGTGTGTGTGTGTGTGTGTGTGTGTGTGTGTGTGTGTGTGTGTGTGTGTGTGTGTGTGTGTGTGTGTGCCGGGAGCCAGGAGCTACAGCTGTACCTACCTTCACCAGGTGTCCCTCATCTCCCGCGTGGTCCCCTCGCCCGACTGGTTCATCGGTGTGGACAGCTTCGACCTGTGTGTAGAGAGCAAATGGGTTGAGTCCGTCGTCCTCGAGGTCAGTAACCACTCCCCCCCTCTCTCATTATTTATCTTTATACATAAATTGTAATATATATATATATATATATACATATTCAAACTTACTACATATGCATACAGACTTATATACATAACTGCACACATTCGCATTCATATACACATACATTTGTTCATAAATTCATAATTATGTATACATACATATACACATATACATATACATATGTAACTTATTAATGGTGAATTTCCGTAATTCACTTACAGTACTCTATGTGAATAATATATGACAAGCATTTGTGTAACTCTATGCTCCCTTAACATAAGAACCTACGAGCAGAGGACTCTGTAGGTGGTCCATTGACCCATTTCCAGTGAATTTCCCTTAACTGAGGTTGCTTGGGAGTTTATCCTATAGATCTGCAGCACTATTAACCTATCAGTGTTTGCCTATTATTTGATAAATATAAACTTATCCAACTTGAACCCACAGATTCGTATTCTACCTTTGGATGATAATTTCAACACTATTTACAGCCTTATAATCAAAACATTTATCTATTCTTGACGGCATGCACCAGGTGGATCCCCTGGACGCAGGTACGGACAACGGGTTCACCTTCACCTCTCCCAACTGGCCGACCATGCCCAAGAAAGCTGTCTCCCGCATCACCGCCCAGAGCCCCAACCACCCAGCAAACTCCTTCTACTACCCCGATGTACCGGAACACCCCCCCATCGCCACCTTCCATATTGTTAAGGTAACTAGAGGCTGGAGGGCCGGTCTTGGCCGCCAGGTTGGGGCAGCAGGAGAAGGGGAAGCAAGACGGGGAAGAATGAGAAGGATGGTAGTAAGAGGGGTAAATGGGGCAGAATAATGTAGAATATGAGAAGGGGGCGAAGAGGGGGGGGGGGGAGGGAAGGGATGGATCAAGTGGAAGGTGTACAACATGAGGGGGTTGGAGGCAGGTGTGTGACACATGTGACGAGTGCTGTAGTCAGGGAGAAGGGGTGATTATTTGCACAGATGGGCAGGGGGGGGGCGCCCCTGCCTTCATAACTCCCTCTTCTTCCTTTCTGGCTTGTTACATAATTCTAGAGAATTAATATTATTGTTATCAATGAACGTCACAACTATAAAATAAATATATAAGCCAGGGACACTATATACAGACCGTCCTCCTGTTATGGTAGTACTTATAGTACCGATCAGGACCACAGTACATATACACACGTACAAAAGAAATCAGAAAGTAGAAATCGGTACTATTGAATTTGTACAATGCGGAAAAGATTATTTATGTTGCAAAGACAAACTACACTAACCTAACCTAACCTTCCCAGGCCTAATATCGGAGGCCTGACTCAGAACATTTGTCTATATAGTCGTACTGACTCAGTGGTTTCTACTCACACTTGACTTATATTAACGTTCCGCAGCAAATAGTGGGTAGATATATGTTATTACATTACCTTAAGTTTAGAATTGGACGACTTTAAATATATGCACAGTGGAACTTAGTATTAAAAGATATAAACGGCACACACCCAAGTTTCATTAATACGAGAGTAGTTTTATTATATTACTCTCCATTTATAACGATGTTTCTTTGTTGGAGGTACACACCTGAATAATGGTGACTGATACATCTTGATTAACAGTAGGCCTTGCAGTGTCTGAATAAAAATACCTAATGTGAATAGTTGTGGTAGGTCTTGTTTACTGACGAAGCTGAGATGTGTGACGCAGAAGAGGTGTGCATAATTGTCATATAACACACACATCACCTGCAAGTCCTAGAAAGTATACTTGTGGACACTCTAGCTGGTCAATGAGTGGTAGTGGGAAAGGTTATAGCAAGAGGCACATTTTGGAGTCAGTAACTGGACAATATTCATTTAGCTCAGCATTTTTAAATTAAGCAAGTTATAAAATTTGTTAGCATGCACATCAACAGCCTATACACAATATGGATCAGTTTAGTTTAACATAAACGTTAGACTCGATGGTTAATGTCTTCTAGGCTAATTAATTTATATGTGTGGTGTACTATTTGGCTGGTGAGAGGCGGGAGGTCACAAACCCCAGATCTTCTTCTCCAGCCCCGCTCCTGTGCCAGGTAAGTCCACTACGGGATCACTATAGCCCGTGCTACTTGGAACTTTTTGTTCCAAGTAGCGAATCTTAAACAACAACAACAACGGGAGGAGGTGTTAAACAAGTGTTGCCCGCAGGTGAAGGAGTACGAGTTGGCTCGCGTGTTCTCTCCGTCTCTGCCCCGGGCGACCACGAGGCTCCCCGCCCGAGACCCGGCGACTACTGCCACTACCGAGGCCTCCACGGCCCACCACCAGGACAACGAAGTCAGCAACAATATCCTACCCAAATCCGGCGTCGACCCCGACCTCGGCGACAACAAGGAGAGCACCGACAAGAACGCCATCATGAACATCCTTGTAGACAAGTACAAGAAGAAGATTGGAAAGAACAGGAGAGGCAGAAAGATGGGAAAGGGAAGAAAATTGGACCAACGAAGAAAGACGGAGCGTCGTAAGTGTGACCAACTATGTCTTCCACAGCATGTCAGAACCAGGATAAATATTCACTTTTTACTAACGCTCGTTACTTCCACCTCGTGAACTAAACCTACACATGACGCTCTTAACACGGTTCAACCCGACACACTGCCCTAACACTAGACTAACCTAACTCAAACTAAACCTCAATAAACCAGAAATAGGTTTTCTTCCCCACATATAAGTATCATTATACTATTATATAACAGCACTCATCATTCGGAACTTGTAATTCGAGGACAAGTGTGTCATACACTTTTATTTTAGTTTATTGTTAATTTAGTTTTCTTTCATTTACTTTGATATCCATTTTCTTTTATAGGGTTCTATATTTACGCTCATGGGTTCCCTTGGACCGTAAACTCAAAGAAACTCATTATTTACGTTATTACCGTCTTCAATTTTCTGTAAAAGGTTCAGAACTAAAGTACTCAGACTGTATACACATTGAAGTACACCTCATGGTTTATATATATTCATGTATATAGCCTAAAACTAAATTAGGGTCAGTTGAAGCGTGTTAATTATGGGAGAGTGAGGCACACACGGACTGAACCGCACCGGGGCGCCCTCCCTGGTTGATAGTGACCCTATCCACACACACACACACCTCTCTAATACACCTCCACAAACACACCTTAATATAACTCCACACATACACCTAGTTACTAACGGCTCTCTTGAACAGTTGTTTAAAAGACACGCCAGCCTTGTGAATGTTAGTAAAACAAATGACTTGGGTAACGTTTGTCTTCTTAATAAATAAATATTGTAAATCATTTCTCCAAGAAATGTAAATGGAGCTCGGTAAAAAATTCAGATTTTTCAATGCGAATCAAATAAAACATATTTATTAAGATAATAAACTTCTTCCACCATAAGCTGGAAATAGCAAGTGTCATATCCCTGTGAATAATAATTATACTAAATTATTATTATTCGCACAATGAAATCACATTAACGTGGTGTATCAATGACAAAAGCAGTAGCAGTACCAAGTATTTTCTTGAGAGTACCAAGTGAAAAGGTTCGAATCCTCCTCATGGTTCCTACTGATTTCCTTATTATTATTATTATTGTTATTGTTGTAATTATTATTATTGTGGTACTGTGCTCCGAGCGCTCGTCTGGGCAGGTAAAGCTGTTCCACCCATCACCAAACTTATTTCTCGTGGACAGGTCGTTCCCGCGTGCCCCGTGACTGTCGGGTGAGTGAGTGGTCAGAGTGGTCCTCGTGCAGCAAGACCTGCGGCATCGGCGAACAGGTAAGTGCGCTGACAGCTCTAAATAATAAAACAATTGATGCATTTCATTCCATAATACAGAACTAATTTATATTATAATTATTGTCATCACTACTCATCTGGCCTTCTGGCTCTTGGACAGATACGCACACGAACTGTACTGCGTCACGCGTGGCGGGGTCGAGCGTGTCCCGTGCTGCAGGAGACCAAGTGGTGCGGCTCCTCCAGGGACTGTGACCACAAGTACTTCGACTGGTAGACCCGCCACTACACAGCAATGGAAGAAACCACGAACAGAAAATGAGGAGTAAAGACACTGAGTGGGAGCAACGGAGGTGAATCTTGTCAGAACACAAGGAAGATTCCCTGAAAAACGGAGGAAATCTAGTGAGAAAGGGAGGTAAATCCAGTGAGAAGGGGAGGTAAATCCAGTGGGAAGGGGAGGTAAATCCAGTGAGAAGGGGAGGTAAATCCAGTGAGAAGAGGAGGTAAATCCAGTGAGAAGGGGAGGTAAATCCAGTGAGAAGGGGAGGAAATCTAGCGAGAAGCGAATAAATCCTATGAGAAGGGGAGATAAATCTGATGAATATGGGAATTAATGGATGGAAAAAATAGCACGGTAAACGGCACTTGAAATGGGGTAAAGTTTACGAGAGACTGCAAGGTGTAAATCGAGAGAAAATAAGAAAAGTGTAAATTAAAAGACAGAAAAGTGCAAATCAACTGGAACGGTTAATTCAAATAAGGAGGTAGAGTGATAATTTGTGAATTACGGAAAACAAGAGGACAAGTGAAGAGAAAGGGTGAAAATGACGAGGCGAAAGGCATATATAAAACTAGAGAATAAACGCAGTGGCAGTAGGAGGTAAACCCAGGAAGAGCTCGGTGATATATGGAGGAATACATATTGGCGGGACACTCTACAAGTGAATGGATCGTGACCAAACTATAGGCGAGTCATGTCAAATACCATGGTAAGATAAGACATTACACAGTCCACACTTCACTACGGCATTTCCACCACGAAATCGATCCCAGGTATCGTAGGTTCAGAGTTTTGAGCGATACCAGACAACACGGCTCCTACCTGAATTTACCTGCGGGCCAATAACACTCTAGTTACCTCGATGTGGACAGGAAGAGGAGAGCTTGTTAACGGTCCCTCTCTCCCATTTGTTCTGATTTTTTTTCAGGCGGGATTTTAAAGTTCAACTGAGTTTTGGCATTTACGGCTTCAGCGGGTAGCCTCTCCTGTTCTCAGTCCTACACTGTGGCTTGTTAAGCTTGAAACCGTTGCTCCTTATGCGCCACAAGCTGAGAAAGACCCAAGGAATTCTGGAATTTGACGTCTCAATTAATCCGTGACGTGAAAAATATTTGTAAATTGTTTTATTGTTGCCGACTGAATGTATATGTTGACGTCATTAGAGAAGGGGAATGAGGTGTTACCTATGTGGGCAGGTTTATGAACATGTGACGTGACCCAGGTGGCAGATATTACCCACGCCAGAGGTGTTACCTAACAGATTACATACACAACATGTAGGTCGTCTTCCCTTCGTGGGTTAAGTGTCATCTACCGACGAAATGTTACTTTGGTGATTTATTACAGAGATAATACAGAGGTTAGTGTTGCATAGGGATTTGGGACTAACAACTAGGGATTTATCAACAGGTAGTGTGACACTCATTCTGATTTATATACAACTCGTCACATATCCTGTTTTGCATTAGTCAAATGATATATTATTTTGATACGAATACAGGAAACAATCAGTGTGTGTATATTCACGCTTTTAGTCCAGTGTTAGTGAATTTAAGGATAAAAATAATTATATCAACGTAGATAACTGTGTTATCTACGTAGGTGTTCTAGATAATTGAATATTAGTTATATTTTTACCACCATTAACATGAAACATTGGAAACTGTTCCTCTTATTATTATTATTAATGTTATTATTATTGTTTATTATTATTATTATTATTGATACTAATAATTTGGAAAATATCCAAGTTTAAATAATATTGCAGCGTGTGAAAAATACTAATGAATTTACAAAGTATATGAAAATTTCGTTTTATAAAAAATATACGAAAATATCGTTGACTACAAAGTATATAAAAATATCGTTAAATAATGACGTAATATACAGTAGTTGAAAACTTACAAATACATGTAATTAAATAACACCAGGAAGTAAAACTAGGCTTCGAACATCGTGGCCGATATGTTGTGAGCTGTCAATTACAAACAAATTTAACCGCATTTCAACTGCTATCAACGACGGCTAGTTTCCTGTATATGGAATTGGTGCTTCCACGATGTTAGGAAAGACTTGCTAACCGCTGTACATTATAGCTTTACCGACTGGCTGTATAAGCAATCTAAACTGTTGCTGACTATGAACCATAAACAGTTGAATGGATGTATATGTATGAGGAAATGTGCTGTTTCAGTTATAATATATTATATAGTCACTCACTCTTGTCAGTGAGTGAACTGAGAATAATAATCTGCTGTATCTGAGAATTCTGCCAATATTGGATTATTCAAGTTCCGACTGATTATTCGATCTGAGCTTATGAGATTATCAGGTTTATGGAAGCCATACTTTGAATTTGGACTATCAAAGGCAAATATAGCAAGTATAGAACGGCCATAAATTATGAAAAATGATTACCTATCGCTATGGCTTATCATGTAGATAATTCAAGTCAACCATTCACTGAATGTCAATCCTGAGGCTCATAAGCGCAAGATATGCAAATTCTTCACTAGGTATGGGAGGCATACGAATGAGTACAAAATACTGTGCATGTATATATATATGTATATACGCCCAGGCCAAATTATATATGGTTAGACGCCCGTACATCGGAGTTAGTGCTTGTATAAATTAATGCTAGGCTATTTTCTACTACAATGATAATTGCAATGTTTTTTCTTATGGACGGTATAAGGTAATTGCTACTTGCTCTTTTTATATATTTTATTTTGAGTGACAAGAGGATGTCAGTCGAGAGCAATGTTGTTGCCAAGCATTTGTGAGGCTCGAACACATACACGCAGCCTCATCTATGTACTGTACATACAGCACACACATTCACACAAACAACACATGAGTACATACCCAAACATACTAATACACAGTGGCGTGTCGTAAAAATAATGCTAGCATAAGCAAATGGCACTGTTAGGAGATACCCTGGAGGTAATAATTATTTAAAACCACTACATAATCAGTGTTATTATCTACTTCCTATCCATAATCAACAATGCTTTGCTTTTTAGGAATTCACGCCACTGCTAATATTTGCGCGCGTGCGCGCGCACACACACACACACAAACACACACACACACACACACACACACACACACACACACACACACACACACACACACACACACACACACACACACACACACACACATTAAATATGCCAAAACTAGAAGATAGAAGAAAAAGAGGAGATATGATCACTACGTACAAAATAGTAACGGGAATCGATAAAATTGATAGGGAAGAATTCCTGAGACCCGGAACTTCAAGAACAAGAGGTCATAGATTTAAACTAACTAAACAAAGCTGCAGAATAAACATTAGAAAAATCACCTTCGCAAACAGTGGTAGACAGTTGGAACAGGTTAGGCGAGAAGATAGTGGAGGCTAAAACCGTCAGTAATTTCAAAGCGTTATATGACAAAGAGTGCTTGGAAGACGAGACACCACGAGCGTAGCTCTCATCGTGTAACTACACTTAGATACTTACATACACACACTCAAATAATTCGTGCCTTATATGAAGATTATCTCCCGATGACTGACTTACAACCCGTTGTGGAGCCTATCTTTGCAGTAACGACACCTTGAACGGTGTTTCAATCCTATTAATGTCGGAAGTTCACGTTCCCAGTTACCAGACCGTCATTAATATATGCTGGTGATGTTTACGGCAATATGATGTATGATATGTTAATGTGGTGTAGTGTTTTTATGTAATGTGAGTGTGGGGTTATAGCCGACTCCTTATATCAGATTGTATTTCCGTCTCGCTCTCTTATATCAGTTTTTTCCTATTTATACAATTTTGAGATACATTTCAGGCCTTAATAAGTACTAAATTGAATAATGTGATATAAAGTTAATGTTGTATTATGTCGTAGGATGTGAATTTGTACAGATGTGGCCGATAATTTGGTGTTGCGACGTGGCCAGCAACCTCCATAAGTAGAATTTTTCTTGTAGTATAAATTCTCAACGCTGGTAGTTTGTTGTGTCATAAGCACACACAGCTAAGGAGAGTTTGTTGTGTCACAAGCACACAGAACTGAGTAGAGTTTGTTGTGTCATAAACTCAACCCATTTGACATTTCCAAATGTATTATCCTTGGTAAATGTGACGAGGGTTTCATCTGTCCTGTCAAAATTATGTATGTTAAAAAGTGTTTGATTCTTGTATATGCAGATTGTTCTTCTAAAATATTTAGTAAGTTATTGTATATAGTCAGATTAACTTTATATGTTAGTGCGTCGTATGTATATAATCTTTGTAATAAACTTTATACAAAATATGTTATGTATTAATGCCTTTGTATTTGGTCATTAAACTGCACATGAAGCAGCAACTTATATATAGTGTATTTCAGCACCCGATATTAAAATTTTAGAAGCAGTAAAACCAACTAGGATATGAACCTTCACAGCAACTCTATGAGAAACATTTACATCAGATAGATATAAGGAAATGCAACATAGCTAGTAACTATGGATTCTGATAAAGAAAAGCAGGATACCATCATCTCTCAGAAATTATTGGATATTCCTAACCACCTATAGCCTTGTCCCAAATTGCTGACGGATTCTTCAAACTGACAGTTATAGCCTACGTAATACTGTCAAAACTCTTACCATCATAATCCTGCTTCGTGCCAAGTTAAGCTGTTTTAATTTAATTATAATATGATGTTTAGTAAAAGTAATGAGATGCTAATACAAAACCTCCATTTAAAGTTTAGTAGTAACGTACAATGCGATGGTTAACAAATAAATATATTAAAAAATAAAATTCGAGTAAAATTAACTCAAAATATTTAATTATTTATCTACCATAAATTCCGTGCTATCTAAAAAAATACTAAAGTAGGTAATTTGAATTATATTATAGAGATAAATTAAGAAAATCAGAAAACAATATTGAATCGGGTTAGGTTAAAGATAGAATAACTTTTCCTTGTAGATTAAAAAGAGCACTGAGCATTCCTAATGCCAAACAATTGCTATAATCTGGTCAAATTTTCAGTTTTCTCTATTGGAAACATTAAGTCAGCGATCTATGAATTGGGTTATAACATTCCCGGAATGTGCCGGATTTCATGTAAGTAAAAATGCAAGTTAAATTTGTAATATATTTTGCCACTGGAAGAGAACGATTCTAAAAGCACGTTTTTATCAGGAATTTAATTGTGTGCAATTTTTCATTCGAATCTGTGTTCAAGGTGGTGATGTGATACAATAAACTAATACTTTTCTATACGTTATTGTGAGCTGCTGTTGAAGTAAAACTTGGCATATAAACATAACTGACCGGTCAATAGTCCAAAGAAAGCAATATATACGTCATTAGGAATATCCATGTCTCCTCCTCTCCAAAATATTAAAATTATATTTTCCTAATTGTCTGAACAATATGCCTAATTTTGAACCAGTACACAGTAGTGTATTTGATAGCTTTCAACAAAACTTACTTTATATGACAACATTAAGTTGGCAACTGCTAACTTTATTACAAGTTGCCCCATTTCCATCTCATTATATTAAACTAACAAAACTAGTCCAGAAAACATGTTAGCTGCAAGCAGGGCGTCTTGAAGAATGAGTCAGGTCTGGGAAATAACCTTGCGTTGAAATAGTCGTAACGGCTTGACGCTTTCCCCCTGATACTTCAATCCCTCCGGGGGTCAAGGTCCCCGCGGTCCGGTCTCTGACCAGGCCTCCTGATTGATGGTCTGGTCAACCAGGCTGTTGGAAGCGGGTGCTCGCAGCCTGACCTATGAATCACTTATCCTTTGGAGTATGGCTAACGGTTTAATGTTCATTGCATGAATGTTTTACCGTTAGTTAACCCAAGGAATGTGGCCGTGTTGGATATAAACAATGGAAATACAGTAGCCCCATGAGGCACTACACGTTTTAGAATACAGTACAAGATTATGTATATCGAACTTTATAAGCAGCTCAAATTATTTAGCATCCTGTAAGGAGCACTTGATTGGTGTCAACGTCCTGCCTTCATGTTTGCTAAATGTGTAGTTTGATTGGAGGTGAATGTTCTTGTGGAGTGATGAATAGCAGGCCAGGAGAGCGTCTGCCAGATAGGTATATAATACCCATTGATGTCGCCCCTCTCACTGTAAACCTATTCTCATGTGTTTGTTATAATCGAGAAGCAGGGAGGAATATAGGAAAGGTGAGGATTAAAGAAGAGTAACTAGGATAAAGAGGACAGAGCCAGTAAGTTGGTGAGACAAAGATGGCGGCCCAGCGTGAGGGTGGTGACTCTCGGAGAGGCAAGTTTGAAGACACGTTTTGACCTACCAGTCTCATCTGGGTGTTAAACAAGCGACGACATCTCTCCAGCAGGATGGTAAGATATTGAGGGTGCAGGTTATGAGGTAGTCACGTGCCAGTACTGGACTATAGTGGCGGTGGAGGGGCCAGAGTGCCGGACACTCACACACCGACACTGACCGTCGCCGCGCCATAATGACTGCCAGCAGTGTCGCCAGATTCAAATTGCTAAAAGTAGCGGCTGACGGTCTAAAAGTAGCGAATTTGTAATAAGAGTAGCCCAATTTTTTGTTTAGTGACTGATACGGGTTTCAAAGTAATCTATTATGATATATAGAGTACATTAAACGATTTTAATTGTTTTATTAACATTATCTCTGCATATATATATTTAACCAATATGATAATAGGACATACAAACATACCAATATTTACTGTTTGAAGCTTAATGGGTGTGAAGTCCTTCCACGTCTTTACAGTTGAAGATTACCAAGATCTTGATCTGCATCCACAACCTCGTTCTTGTATATTGCAGACTCATATTTAAGCATTGACATGAGTGGTTCAAATGACGAGCAACAAGTTACATTTTCTTCAAGATATGTTTTGATTCTCAAGACTGATGTCAAAAGCTCAAGTCCCATTCCCATTCAAGATTTCTCAGTTTAGTTTTCACAGACGTTACTCTCGAAAATATCCGTTCAACCAGGGCATTACTGATTGGCAAGCTGAATATTTTCAACACAAACTCAGCGAGGTCAATCAGTAAGGGATTGAAGTCAATCAGTATATCTGAAGTCTCGAAAATTTGACTCCTGAGCGTGATTTTTGAGCCGAATTCTGACTCGCTGCACCTATTTTCATTTTCAAATTACGACTTTTTACACCGAAAATATGCCAATTACTGAAAACGGCGATGGGTCATATTTTGCTCAAACCCCCCCTGCAGTTTTCAAAATATCTGAAGTGTCGGAAATTTGACTCCTGAGTGTGATTTTTGAGCCGAATTCTGACTCTCTGCACCTATTTTCATTTTCAAATTACGACTTTTTGTACCGAAAATATGCCAATTACTGAAAACGGCGATAGGTCATATTTTGCCCAAACCCCCCTGCAATTTTCAAAATATCTGAAATGTCCAAAATTTGACCCCTGAGCGTGATTTTTGAACCGAATTCCGACTCTCTTCACCTATTTTCATTTTCAAATTACGACTTTTTATATCGAAAATATGCCAATTACTGAAAACGGCGATGGGTCATATTTTGCCCAAACCCCCCTGCAGTTTTCAAAATATCTGAAATGTTGGAAATTTGACTCCTGAGCGTGATTTTTGAGCCGAATTCTGACTCTCTGCACCTATTTTCATTTTCAAATTACGACTTTTTATACCGAAAATATGCCAATTACTGAAAACGGCGATGGGTCATATTTTGCCCAAACCCCCCTGCAGTTTTCAAAATATCTGAAATGTCGAAAATTTGACTCCTGAGTGTGATTTTTGAGCCGAATTCTGACACCGCCAGTACCTACCTCATGCACTACAAGTAGCGAATATGTAAAAAAAAAATGTAGCCCAATATTTTGTTTACCGACTGTATGATTTTCATAGTAATATATTTGTATACATAGAGTACACTGCATAATTTAAATCTAAGCATTCCAAGAGTAAAGTTTTTTAGTCACTGTGAAACCTACACTGATCCGTTTCATCTTTTTTGGCAATAATAAAATATTAATTTTGAAATTAATAATTTCAAAATAATTTAGGATTGGTTTCAGGAATGTGAAGCAAAGTTTATGGACAGGGTCAGAGTACAATGAAAATAGGTTCATTGGGGTTAGAGTGCATCATTCTCGCAAAGACACTAATATAACGTTTCGGGCTGGTAACATATATCACAAGAGCAATATTTTTTCCATCTTCTTTCACGTTATCCAAACTCTTTCCAAACAAGGGAACCTTAGATGTTTTCCGGCACTTAGACCACTTCCTCATTTTCGGTTCCTTATTCTAACACAAATAATTTCCAAACGTAACAAAGAGATCAAGAAGGAAATCCCACTAGCGATGACTAATATATGCGAAAACTTCCAACTGACCTGAAGGTCTGACCCACACTGACAGTCACATTATTGATGCAACTGCCCAAGTTAGTTCACTTGCCTGCTAATCCGCCATGACAAGTCATTACTGATCCTTAACTTGTGGTTACCTTGTAATGGTTCCGAGGATCAACGTCCCAGCGGCTCGGTCTCTTTTAATAAAGAAATCAAAATAAATAATAATAAATTAATAAAAGGAAACAACATAAGGAGACCCGACGGAGAGACTAAAGTGAGAACTAGTCACTTTTCACCTTTTATCAGCTGTCACTAAATTACATTTAAATTGATAAATCCCTCTAGTGTCAAACAAATAATATAATAAGTTGAAATAATTGACCTTGGATTATAAAAGAAAACGTGATGGTAGAGTCGAAACACAAGCGACCAACATGAGCTAATCAAAATACCACAATCATTAAACCTAACCAGCGATCGGTGGTAAAACTTTTCGCCAATTACTCTGCAAGAAAAAGAGTTTCTTGCGCCCCTACAGGAGGGAAGGATGATCCAGTGGCGTGTCTCCTCAGTGTGACTGTACCCTAGTAGTGTCAGGTGCTAGAGGTGAGGAGAGCCGCTGCTGGCTGACAGGGACGAGGCTGCTGCTCTGACCAGCACTGACGCGCCATTTAACACCGGCCATCACCCAAGACCCACATTGTTATACACACTTGGTTTTTATAAATTTTGTTGTGTAACCTATGATAATTACACCTAACGCATGCTTAAGATGAAGTTTTAATTTATAAAAAAAGTTTTATTAATTTTAATCATTCATTTTGTTGGGATCATGTCGCCTGTGTATATATAGTTCTGTATATACCTTAGGCTTCTTCTTCTTGATAGTAGGTGCAGTTTGCATGAAGGGTTCATCCTCCCGATGACTGCACCATACCTTAGGCTGGTATCGAGGTTCCCCATAGGTTGAACTGCTGACCCCTCCCCGGAGTGCAACCCTACAACAGTTGTCTAACTCTAGGGTACCTGTTTACTGCTAGGTGAACAGGCATTAGGCAAAAAGAAATGTGCCTTACCATTTCTGTCCCACACAGGAATTGAACCTGGAATCCCCAGTTGGGTTAAGAACAAAGCCGAATAGATATCTATCAAGTAATTTTTCTTGTTCCTATAATAAATTTTGTTCTTTGACTAGACACAAAGTAAACCTGCAGATACCGAGTATACATCAGTCTTTTCGTTGGGAATTGGTCGGTTATTATTTTCCGTTGAATTTTAAAGAACTTTGGTATAAGACATTTTACATTATGGTGTCACTGTCATAAGCTTAGAACTTTTGCATTTATCAATGTTGAACTGCATGTTACAATTTTCTGCCTAGGATTTAAATGCTGTAAGGACTTTCTGGAGTTTCACAGAGTCCTCGTTTGAATAAACTAATCGCTTCACTTTTGTACTGTCCTCAAACTTGCCAATATTACTGTTGACCCAAACATATAGGTGGTGACTTACCGTATATAGTATCACAAACAACAAAGTTACCAAAACAGCCCCTGGGATGCTCGACTAGTAACATTTCTCCACTCCAACTTTAATTCATTGACTTTGCTTCCTATCTTTCAACTAGGCTCATATAATTTAAAAATCCCTATAATGCCTTGGGCCTCAGCTTTCTTGATCAACCTCTCGTGGGGTACAGGTATTGACTTCAGGGTACTTGGGATGGTAGTTCTCTGATTGGGAATACATTGGTCACCATACAGGCAGTAGGGACTTTCTGTTGATTAATTTAATAAATATGCTTAGTAACAGGCCAAGATTTTCTCTCAATACTCTTTAAAAGACTCCTGAACACCCCATCTGGGCCTGATTTATTAATTTGGTTTTCATTTTCTTTTGACTTTCAAGTGTTTCTCCATCCCTGTACAACATATTGCTTCTGTATTGGGAAAGTTGGCAAGATCTTCACTGGTAAATACTGAAACAAACTAATTTAGCATATTGCTGATTTTTATCTTGTCATTTATATATTTACCTATATTTGGAGTGCCTTTTTTTTCCTCTACTTTGCAAATTCGAATTGGTAAATCATTTATCCTATTAAGTCATCTCTCCTATCAGGAACAGTTGATGCCCACAAGGTCACAACACTGCAAACCAGGCATGATTGCATATTTCATCGAAACCTTTAAAATACTGAACAATTTGGAGGATGTTGATCTGGATAACTTCTTCAAAGAATCAGATGTAACACAAACAAGGAGCAAAGGTTTCAAGCAAAAGAAGCCACAATGTAAGACTGAGAACAGGATATGCTTTTTCACCCATAGGGTTTATGCTCCTATATAGGTTTAAAGCAACAGTTCCATGGAGTTGTTGCTCCTTGTATGCATTACACTGGAACTTTTAAAGAAGTAGTCTGGGTTAGTATTTTCCAATTTGTTCAGTGTGTTCTGGTTTCAGTAAGATGAACGTTATGAAGGTTTTTCAGAGTTATTGCAGTACACTGTTACCCATAAAGAGCGTTGTTATTGTAACTTGTCCACAAAATATGTTGTATTTTATGCATTATTAATAAAACTTTACACCTCTTTTGTTTATTCAGATACATCTGCAATATGCTTCAAATACATAAACTATGCCTAGTGGGCTTCCTGACTCAAGTAAGGAGATCATGGACCTTGCAAGATGAAATCTCTGTAACCTTTCCAAAAATAGGTAATTCATTGCACTGTATACTCATTAGTTTATTAGTTTCCCCATTGTGTACACCAGTGCATGTCTAAATATTCCTAAAGGCACCTAGGGAACTTTTAATTTTGTGAACCTTTCTCCAGTAGTACTGTAATTGTCTTTAGGCCTTGTACATAAACGTATTCAAATGTAACTCTTTACCTCTGGTTTTATTAATGATTTGTTTTAAGCTCTTAGTCCTGCAGAGCTGACTTGTCTGGTGATAGCCTGATAAGCAAGACTTGATGGCAGTATAAAGTACTTAAGTACAAAGTACAAAGTATAAAGTACTAAAGACCTGCTAAGACATTACAACCTTGCTGATCAGATACTTTCTGTAGAAACATGTGTAATTTTTTATAATAAATGTATACTCTCTTAAAGTTTTGTAGAACATTGATTATTTTTCTTATCTATTCTGATTCATAATCATTTGCAATATGCTTGGAGAATTAGTCCTACTTGAAAAGTGTGTGTTTTGAGAGAATTTGTAATAAATAAATGTGAAAAACACTGGGTGTTACTGTTGGTAGAATATGAAAGTATCAAATGTGTAAAAGCATGCTGTTTCATGTAGATTAATTATTGTATTTTGTGCCTTTATTCACAGCTATTATTGGTGGTGGCATAGGAGGCACAGCTACAGCTTATTTCTTGCAAGAATTGTTTGGAGACAATGTAATAATTGATCTTTACGAGTCGGAGAGGATTGGTGGCAGATTGGCCACTATTCCAATAGGTGAACACGAGTATGAGGTTGGCGGCTCTATTATTCATCCAAAGAATCAGTATATGCTCAATTTTGTACCAAAATTAGGTAAGGACTTCAATTTTTTTAATGTCAGGTTTTATTTTGTTTATGGCAAGTACTGTAATCGTACATATTTCATGTGTCACTACAGTGCTGTATATGCTCGCGTATCTGAATTCTGCTAAACCTAATCCTGTATTTGGGATATCTGTCCAAAATAACATCTGAATAATTTTCTACCAAATTTTGCCAGATCCGAACAGAAATCCAAATTGAAAGACCAAATTGCTGAAGTTTACCCCTGCAAGCACAATAGTGTTTACAAGAGGGTTCAACATGGGTGTATTCATGCTCCACCCACTCAGGAGTGGGTGGAGCATGAGTACATGCCTAATTATGCTTGCTAGGGTTAAACTTGTATTCTTTGGTCCTGCCTCTTGGCCTTCAGTCAATTGTTTAGGTTCCTGAGCCTATTGGACTGTCATATCTGCATTAGAATCTGTATATGGAGTAACTTTATAGTGCATTTCATTTGTTCACTACTATGCTTAAAAAATTCCTTCTAATGTGTCTGTGGCTCATTTGGATACTTGATGTGCATGTGTGTGTCCCAATGTTAGTCTACCACCATTTAAAGATGTGTTTATTTGCCCTGTCATTTCCCATAACAATGTTATAATATCTCCCTTACTCTTAGCCTTCCTGTGATGTGAGGTTTAATTCCTTTAGTCTTTAATCATTACTCATTCCTATAGGAAGGGTAGAAACAATTGGTTACCGATTCTTAACTATTTACCCATGTTTTCACAGTGCTAATTGAGAACCTGGTTGTAAGTCGATTAACAGATTGGGTTAAAAGGATAACTGGTAGGATGAGGTTTTAGATAAGCAGTTGGAGGGGGAGCTGTTAGCCTGTCAATAGGCTTACTTTTGTACCCACCCATGTTAAAAAGTATATACAGTATATATACAAGTACCTGTACTGTACATCTTAAAATTTCTATTGCATAAAATTGAATCGTGAATTATTTTACCACTTAGAAGCAGGTAGTACAGAATATTAATACTGTAGCATGAAATATTACCAGAATTAGGATGTATGCACAAACTATAATGACAGCATTCAATGTTCAATGCTTATGGCTGGTTTTAGTCTTATGGTGTTTCCATTCCTAGATATGGAAGCTGAGAATGTTTATCATCATTTGGTACTTTTGCATGAAAAAATTCTACTTCATAGTGGATTCCAAAGTTTGATAGACAGTCTTAATGTGCATTGGGCTCTACAGTAATGTTATGTTTCGTTAACTGCGGGTACAGGTAATTTGACAAATGTAAGCATTTTGGTACATCTTTATTCTTAGATATACATGGATACCCTTGGTGCCATACAATATTCACAATATTCTATTACAGTACTTATTGATTGCTGCTTGTATTAACAATAAGAAATTGTTTTAAATAATTTTCAGGTTTGGAACCGAGGCACACCTGTAAAGGAAAATTGGGGATATTCAATGGTGAAACATATGTGTTCAGAGATAGTGCCTGGGATATTATCAGCTTGGGAAAACTTTTCTGGCGGTACGGATGGGATATGTATCGTCTTAATAGGTTGACAGCAGAAATGTTGGGAGACTTTACCAAGTAAGTTAGTGACAATATATTGTATAAATATAATTAGTATAATTGTTAATATTGTACTGTAGTAGCTACCTGGATTAACAATGTATCATTACATTATATATATTTTTTAAAATTTGAGTTAAAACTAACAAATTTGATCAAATCTAACCTAATCTATCCTAAACTAATCCAACATAACTGTCCAGTAATTATGTTCTTAATGTAATATAATATTGCTGATTGCCATAAACCAATTTGGAAAGCAATATTTGAACATACCAAAACCTACTCTGCTTGTTAGACAAATACTAGCCTTGTATACTAGGCCAAGTAGTGAGGTTCTGGCTATTAGATACAAATAACAATATATATAAGGTATGTATGTATATGTATGGAGAATAGGGGCACTAGGAGCGTCAAACAGCTGACAGGAAACATTTGCTCGAGCTACAGAGCCAGCCAAGAAAAAGGGCTCCAGAGGCACCAACTGCCGCCCGACTGGAACTTGGCATTCCTTGGGCTGCCATTTGAACATAGAGGAATTAAGTGATCAACACCAGAGTCATATAAATTGTCAACGACAATACCATGGATAACAACATTTCTATGCCTAATCACCTAATTTCTCCACAATTGGTATCACAGCATTATATTTTAGGTGTACTGGACTGCTTGTCTGCATTTTCTGTTATCACTGTTTACTCTCGTGCATGTTTAATATAGTACTGAAATATTTATTTTTTACTCTTTTGTAGAATTTACAAACTGCAGTCGGAAGGATATGCTTTTAAAGATGTAGCCTCCTTGCTTCATGCTATTCACCCCAACTTCCAGGAGATGACAAAAAAATCTTTAGCAGCCTGGCTCAAAGAAATTGGTATTCATGAACTGATGATTGATGAATTAATCACTGCCGTTACTCAGTGCAATTATGGACAGACTCCAAGTATTCATGCATTTGTTGGTGAGTAATATCAGTTACAAGTGCTTTTATACCATTATGTATGGGAAGATTGCTTTAGGTAAGCAAAAGTTTTTAATCTATTTAATAAACATTTAATGTTTTAAAAGTTTGAGGCTTAGTAATGTTTCATGCTGAGCACCTTCATTATTGGTCTTCAGTTACACTTGGGCTACACCTTCCTCTAGGCTGTTGTGTTCCCACCCAGAAATGTAACTCAAATAAAAAAATTTTTTAATGTAATTAGACATCTAGCCCTTTCCTTTAACATTAAAATAAATTTTCTTTAAAAATAAAGAAATTAATTTTCTTAAAGTATTGTTTAACATTATACTAAGCCACAAATGTTCCCAAGACAGTCAATATATATATATATACAATACAACCCATGTGCATAATTACTAAAGAACCTTGACATAAATCTAAAAAAGTTATCACTATGCTTTTAATTAAACTCCAATATGTTTAATTCTATACAGTATTAAACTCTCACACAGCATATAATGATGTTCAAAACAAAATACTATATACATTAATAATGTCTAATTTGTTTTAGAATTAGGAAAGTGTGTTGGTGGGAAGTTTGAGGGGACATTCTGGACTGTAATTTTAGCACATTTGCTTTTATTGCCAACAGATGGCTGCATGTACTGGGTCTAAGTTCCGTCTTATAAAACCCGATATTTTGCCAAACTGTACCAGATGTGAAACCTCTTTCTAGATGTTCAAAACAATGATAAAAATTGCACTTGTGGCCCTTGGTAACTCGCCAGAACATTAGTTGTGATTCTACAGGCCTCTGGACTTGTGCAGGCATACTGATCAGAACTAGAATTTGCTCTGTTCATATGGGTGAAATGAGCATGGGTATCAGAGATTGACTCAAAACAGAAACTGCCCAGAAAGTATAGGTGACACAAAACACAGTTTCTTGATTTAAGAGATGATAAAAAACGAGTTAAGTGTTAGTTTGCCCAGTGTCAACAAAGGCACTAGTACCCAAGTGCACCAGCAGATGCAGTTCTGTCACAAAAAAAGGGTCAATTTGCCTTCTCACATACTGGGTACCAAATATGTTGTCACTCTTAAAGAACCAACTTTTGTTTTTAAATCTGGGTAGGGTTTGCATTTCTTGTGATTTGATTCTGGGGGAGGGGAAGGATTAATGCCTAATGTTTTTGTTTATTATTATACTTCACGATAGTATTTTTTTCTCCCCATCTTATAAGGCTTTGGCTGATTACTTTGTGATTCTGGGGTACCAGTTTTTAGTTTTGTTTATAAATTTAGGGACACTTTTGATAGCATGTATTTCCAAACAGGTGTAAGAAGCACTAATGAAGTACAGTACAATATGTTGTAAGTGTTAACTGCTGATATAAGCCATTAAATAAAAATGGAGATTTTTTATTTTTGTAGGTCACAGATAACCATTTGAAGTTCAAGCCTTGGGAGAGATCATAGTCTTCCCAAAACACTAAAACAGTACAGACTTGTAATTACCTAAGTGTAGTTACAGGATGAGAGCTACGCTCATGGTGTCCCGTCTTTTCAGCTCTCTTTGTTGTATAATGCTCTGAAACTATTGATGGTTTTGGCTTCCACCACCTTCTCACTTGTTCCAACCATCTACCACTGTTTGCAAAAAGAAAATGTCCTAATATTTTATTGGCGTGTTTGTTTCCTTAGCTTGAATCTGTGTCCTCTTGTTCTTAAAGTGGCTGGTTTTAGGAATTTCTGTCAATTTGGTCGATTCCTGTTAGTATTTTGTGAGTGGTAATTATATCGCCTCTTTTTCTTCTATCTTCTAGTGTTGGCATATTGAACGGCTCTAGCCACACTTTGTAACTCTTGTTATGTTTAATTCTGGAAGCCATTTTATAGCATGCTTTTACATTTTTTCCAGTTTATTGATGTGTTTATTGAGGTATGAGCACCATACAACTGCCACATATTCCAAATTTGGTCTCACAAAAGTCATGAACAGTTTTAGTAATTTCACCATTCATGTCATTCAAAGCGATCCTGAAGTTGGATAGCGACGCACACGCTCCTCTCACAGTGTTCTTTACGTGTTACACTGGTGACAGTTTACTATCCAAAAGCACCCCTAGATCTCTCTTTGTTATTTCTTCAATTCCCTTCCACATAATTTGTAAGTTCTGTGTGTGGTCTATTTTCTCCAATTCCTTGTTCCATAACATGCATTTATTCACATTAAATTCCATTTGCCACATGGTACTCCAAGCACTTGCTTCATCTAGATCAGTTTGAAGGGCATGACAATTGTCCGAGTCTCCTATTTTTTCCAGTATCTTAGCATCATCTGCAAACACGTTCATATAATTTGCCCAAAACCCTATGCGTGCCAGTGGCTGTACAAGAATGTAAAAACTCTTGTATATAAAAAAAAAAAAATAAATAAATAATTCTGTATTCCTTCTGGTAGGTAATTTATGTAGACGATCTAGATTATGCAAAGGAAAGCATGGTTATTTTATTGTTTATAGAACTTAAACAATTATTTCTGTTTTTTTAGATATACATCACAGTAGTTGATAAATTTCATCCCATTTCAATTTCCCATTTCACAATTGAACTGAGCTTTGTAGAAAATATAACAAAGCCATATACTGAAGTCATAAGATATATTAATGAAAATTTCTTAGCTAATTTTGGTTGCAAAATAATTGATTTATTACAGGAGCTATATCTGTGGCTGCTGCTGATGAAGAGCTGTGGTCAGTGTTAGGAGGTAACAAAAGAGTGGCAGAGGAACTGCTCATCAACTCTCATGCTGCATATCTCAGACGTTATGTTACTGAGGTTGCTCAGAATAAGGGATATTTTACAGTGAGTAACATTTTATTTAACATATTTTTATATAAGTAATTTTTTTTAAGTTTTCATAATTGCTCTGTTTTGGTTTACATGTATCAGTTACTTCATGTTAGCTTACTGCGTTTTTAAATTACAGTATATCAGGGTACTGTATTTCCATCAGCTCACTGGAGTTTTAATTTAAGATTAAAATAATTTAAAGACTGTGCCAATTGCACAGCAAAGTTATGTATGAATACAAATGCAAATTGAACTCTCTGGTGGTTGGTTGATATTATCCTTCATAACCGGCCTGCAAGTAGGATTATATATTTAAGCATGAATAATTGGATCCAGATATTATGTGCATAACAGTAATGTGATACTCGTCTGACTCCCCTGTTGTGATGTCAAAAGGCAGATTGGAGATACATCTTGATGAGGATTCTTTCAAGGTCTGTTTCTGCCTTTGACACTGAACATAGAGACTTAGTCCACCCTACAGTACTACTGTATTGGTGTTGATATTGTTAATTATTTTGAATCATGAGGGTGGAGAGTGAAGTAGGTAGTTAAATATTATTCTTAAGTATACAGAGTCGGTATTTGGAAGAGGAAAAGTGTTCACAAAAATTCTGTTTATGGCCTATTATGGCTATCTAAGAATAAAATTTAAACTACACATTATAATAAATTTTTCTAAATGAACAAGTTAGTATATATGTATGAATTTTTCTATTTACTCAATCTTATAATAGAATATATCTTCCACAACAGGTCACCTCAACTGAGACAGTAGTTAAAAATCTATTCACCGAGGGGAATCCTAATATCCCAGAGATGAATTCTTCCTATGACCCTCGAACTCAACAGTATGACATTGTTATTTTTGCTGCACCTCTAACCAAAGATAAAAGTTCAATTAAGTTGGTTAATTTTACAAAGGACTTGGAGTTTCCAGGACGTTATGAAAGAATTCTCTGTACAATGGTACAAGGAGAAGTTAGACCTGAAAGTCTCCTTTTAACACCAGAAGATGACATTGATGAAATTTTAGTATCAAATCCTGGGCTCATCTTTAATTCATTTGGAAAGCAATGCCCTGTTGATAATTATGATAAGACAAATTCTCCAGATGTGTGGAAGATATTTTCTTCGGTGCCTTTAGGAGAGGAACAGTTGGATATATTTTTTAAAAAACGCAACTCCACCGATGTGATTGATTGGTTAGCGTATCCTCACTACGATTCCGATCAACAATTGGGAAACTTTGAATTGCTTCCAGGAGTATATTATGTGAATGCCATTGAATGGGCAGGAAGTGCAATGGAGATGAGTGCAATTGGAGCAAAAAATGTTGCACTTCTAGCATTTAAATACTGGCTGCAAGACCCAAATGCCGGTATACTTACAACATTTAGGGATGAACTGTGATATCAATTATTTAAGTTAATATTAGTTGAAAGAGATCCATGCAAAGCACAGGGTTCAACTGTGAAACCCACCATGTGTGTGTATATATATGTATGTTTATATATATATATTATATTAATATAATAGTATATTTATAAATATTTATATATATTCAGTATTTATAAATATATTTATTATATTTATATATATTAAGCATATTTTTTGGAATAGTGTTTTATTGTACAACTCTTGGTGATTGGTGTAAATCTTTTGTCCGTTGTGTTTGGATACATGTACAGTACCAGTACTTCATATTGCTTTCTGGATAACTGGTTTGCAAATTTCGATGAAAATAAATTAAAATGAGTAAAATTAAAGGTCTACCTGGACTAATAGTTAGACGAGTTGATTGTTAAATTTATGTAGGGGTAGTGATTTGTATATTGTTAATCTCTTATTGTAGAAGAGGTGCATAATTTTCTTTAAATTAGAGCATTTCAATAAAATTAGAAAAATTTGGTGATAATTTTTATCTTTTGGTAATTGCACTAGATTTTTTAAAAGGGGCTGATTAGGAAGACTGCTTTAGAAGCTTTGTCTTTATTGCACAATGTGTCGTACTTTAATGCAGAACTCGACTCCTGTTTAGTAACTTTGTTCACATTATACAGTTGAGGTGAGGTTGAATTAAGAGGACACAAATCATCCCAGAACTAAATACTGTAGACTTTTATATGAAGAACAGTTGAGAGTCACAGGGCTGAAAACATAGCAAACTGGACATGACAGTTCTGATACCATTGACACTTTTAAAATACATTAGTGAAATATCATCTATCGTATATAAAAGTGTTGCTCATGTCCTTGCACTAGCCATAGCTCTGCTATTCAACAAATCTCTAGAATGTCATACTTTTACTGATACAGTATCCTTAAAAAAAAGCAAGAGTGATCCAGATCATAAAGGAGGCATTATGACTGACATAAACAATTACAGACAGATATCAAATCTTCCGATACTCTTAAAAAATATTTGAAAAACTTATTTACAAACAGTTCTACTCATACCTTGTAAAATTAAACAGATTAAGTCCCTGCCAGTTTGGCTTCCGTCCCCAAAAAAGAGTACTAACGATGCCATTATTAGTCTACTTGATATAATCTACACAGCCCTTGACAAAAACGAGTTTCCAATTGGCCTCTTCATTGACCTGAGGCCTTTGATACTGTTAACCACAACTACGTCTTACTTAAACTTCACCACTATGGAAACCGAGGCCTTGTTGTGAACTATATTTGATCCTATCTCAGATCCAGACACCAATATGTAGCCATCAATGATATAACCTCCCCCATTCTACCATTAACTGTAGAAGTGCCACAGGGCAGCATCTTAGGACATCTCCTATTTCTTATATACATCAATGATTTGCCAAATGTGTCTCAACATTCTTAAACCTATACTATTTGCTGATGATACTAAATTCATCTATTCAGACCCCAACCCCCCATACACTAAATATTATTGTAAATAACGAATTAAAAAAAATCCACTCATGGATGTCAACCAACAAACTCTCACTCAACATAGAAAAGATTTATTACATTTTATTTGGAAGTCAATCATCAAACCAAATTCAACTTCAGATAGACAATGTTAACATTATCCATATAAATGATGGAAAAATCCTTGGCCTATACATAGACAAGAGACTAAACTTCAGCACCCACATACAACATATGGTAAAAAAAAAAAGGATCAAAAACCGTCAGTACACTCTTAAAATCGGATATTATATTCTCCATTCTGCTTCCCTCTCATTATACTACTCGCTAATCTATCCCAATCTTGCATGGGGTTCAACCATTGCAAATTACAGCAACCCCATAATCACCCAACAAAAATCTGCTATCAGAATTATAACCAACTCTGTCTTCAGGCAACACACAGCCCCTCTGTTAAAATCCCTAAAAAGGCAAAACATACACTCCATACATTTTCCTATGCTATTTACATTTACAAAATCTTGTTCCTAAATGATAATCCTGATATGAAACTTTTCCTTAACAGATATAATAGAACCCATGAACACCACACCAGAAATAAATCTCTTTGATATTCCCAGGGTCAAACTAAATCTGTGCAAACACTCCTTGCAAATAAAGGGACCTAGTCAATGGAACTCACTCCCTAAGGAGTTAAACTATGCCTAATTCAAAAGTAAATCCAAAAAGCACCTAATTTCATCATATTTTCTTATTTTGTGCTTCAAACTCACTGTATCTTGTGCTACCCACTATGATAATATTAGTTCTTAATACATGCAACTTCACCAGTGTAATCATGGCCATCAATTTATATTGTTATTATGTTGAACTTAAATTTTGCTACAATGTAACTATTAATAATCTTCAAATTTTGCTATAATGTACCTATTAATAATCTTACTTTATCTGTTAGATAAAGGACCTGCCCAAAATGCTGTGTGATAGTGGCTTTACAAGGTTGTAAGAACACCAATGTTATGTACTCTCACAAACCCAATGTACCTTCTTGTATATAAATAAATACATAAATAAATAGGTAAATAAATAAATACTGAACAATTTGAAGGATATTGATCCAGACCACTTCTTTAAATAGCACACATAATACGAGGAGCAATGGTTAACCCTATGGGTGAAAAAGAATCTCATGTTTTCTGTCCTGCGTTGTGGCTTGTTGAGCTTGAAACCGTTGCTCCTTGTGTGTTACATTTGACATTTTGATGAAGTGCTCTGGATCAAAATCCTGATCGATATCCTCCAAGTTATTCAATATTTTAAGTTTCGATGAGAACATCCCCGTCATGTCTGGTTTGTACCCAAATTAAGTGGATATATAAACTGTGATGACAGGGTTAAGGGAATTCAGCCAAACATCTAGAAGAGAATGAACATAGGAGACACGATCATGACATATAAGATACTAAACGGAACAGAAAAAGTGATTTAAGGAAAAAATTTTAAACGGAAATCGATAAGAATTTGACACTTGAAAAATGGAATCGCAATTGTCTTGGAATCGCAAGAATAGGTTTTGGAAGCTACAGTCATCCACAACTTCAAGTAGAGATAGGACTTGATTGAATGTCAAGAGATGTGTATAAGTGCACCCAATACAAACACTACAGCACCTACATCATCCCCCCCCCCATCCAAAAACAATGGACCATCTGCCCCCCCCCCCCCACACACACACACACACACACACACACACACACACACACACACACACACACACACACACACACACACACACACACACACACACACACACACACACACACACACACACACACACACACACACACACACCCACCCACACCCACCCACCCACCCACACCCACCCACCCACACCCACCCACCACCTTCCTCACAACCATGCACATCTACGTCACCTCCGCTCCTCTGCCCCATATGCGGAAAAAAGTTTTTTCCGCATACTGTACTTGGATCATTGTTTATACTGTGTGTGTGTGTGTGTATATATATGTATATATATATATATATATATATATATATATATATATATATATATATATATATGTATATATATATATATATATATATATATATATATATATATATATATATATATATATATATATATATATATATATATGAGTGCCTGTTATATAACGCTTATCGTTATAGATAACTTCATGGTCACTGTTTATCGTGATGATCTAATGTATCCAAGACCATGTAGTACTTGCTGGCCTCGCCAGTGTACATTTTTATTACACATCTAAGATAAAATAGTTATATATGTGTGTGTGATATACTTATTATATCATTTGAACATACGGAGTAGACCTTTCATCAGTTAGTTTCAAACTTGGATACATAAACATTTTCTCTTGTAGATATTTATTATTCTAGAGGTAAGGATGTGATACACATTATACAGTGTCTTACATGAACAAATCCACAAGGGCCGTGATGAGGATTCGAACCTGCGTCCGGGAGCATCCCAGACACTGGCTTAATCGACTGAGCTACGACAGGGTAAAAGGGTTGAAACCGAAGTTCTACTGAACTTACTGGATCACGTAAGTAGAACTTCAGAAGCTAGAACTTAGAAGTTCAGTAGAACTTCGGTTTCAACCCTTTTACCCTGTCGTAGCTCAGTCGATTAAGGCAGTGTCTGGGATGCTCCCGGACGCAGGTTCGAATCCTCGTCACAGCCCTTGTGGATTTGTTCATTTGATGCATCACGCTATTGTGATCTCTGTGTGCAGTGTCTTACATGTATTACCACTTTATCTTTCTTGTAAATTTCTTATCATACTTAAAAAATGTCCATCATTTTTGTAACAACCATATGTAGCCCACTATTGTATTCTTGTTAAATATTAAATACGTGCATATGTGACATACTAAACTTACTAGTTTACCTTGAAAAGCTTCATAGAAAACACCGACCTTACCTAACCTTCTTAGTATGTTAAGATAAGCATCTTATTGCTTCGTAATTACAACTATTACTTAACTTATTATAGAGTATAGGTTAAGTAATAACTGTAATTATGAAGCAATAAGATGCTTATCTTAACATACTAAGAAGGTTAGGTAAGGTCGGTGTTTTCTATGAAGCTTTACGAGATAAACTATTATGTTTAGTATGTCACATATGCACGTACTTAATAAGTCAATATTGACTATAAGAAAGTGCGAGAACGGGTTGCTAGCTTGATGTCTGCTGGAAAGCGAGAGTACCAGCAGAGCACGGCTATCACCTTGGTTCATGGTATGTATTCAGTGTAGTTCAGTATATTACGTGTATATTGTACTATTATGTAATTTTTGTAAGTCAAGTACAAATATGTAATTTTGATCAAGAATTTGAATTAAACTGCAAAAGTTAATTAAAGCTTATAGTTTAATTCGGTGTGACAACATCTACCAGTCTGCTGATGTTGTTAAAGATTCGCTACTTGGAACAAGCAGTTCCAAGTAGCACGAGCTATGGTGAGCCCGTAGGTACTTTCTCAGTCTGCTGATGTTGTTACTTGCCATAATCACGTCGTGTTTTGTTCCACACATTTCAGTGTGTTAGTCACTCGTGAATCTGTTCTTTGCTGTTCGCACTCTTCCTATCTCTCTCTCTCTCTCTCCTCCTTCCTCTGTTTGTGTCGTATTCTTACTCTTCCTGTCCTGCCGGCGCCCGTCGTCCTCACTTGATCCGGACACCGGTAGAAGCGGCCACAAAAACTGGTCCAGCCCGAGGCGACCTCTAGGAATGTTAACTCTGCTCTAAAGGGTGAGGTTAAGTGTGTGACGGACCAAGCTTTGCTGGCCTTAAAGTTCCCCTGTCATTGTCTTCCCTGACTTTCCTCCCTCTCTACACTCCCTATGAGTCACGTGGTCTACCTCCCCTCCTCCTGCTCTCACTATCTTACATAGTCCTGCCCTCCTAGCCCCCCCCCCCCCGGAATATGTTCTCACTGTCCTCCGTAGTTCCCGCACCTCATTTTCCCTGAAAACCTTAAATCACCATCTCCCTCCAGTAGGCTTTTTCTCTTATTAACAACCCGTCCAGCCTTCCCGTTCCTCTTTCCCATACCTGCAAATGCCATTCATACTCGTCTTGAAAAACACTGATTCATAAAAGATTTGCATCATGACAAAGACATTATTTGACAGGAGTCTTATAAAAACTGATAACAAATAATTATAATATAATATTTTTCATGATTCAGTGCATAGCTGAAAATCATGAAGTTATTATTTAGTCAAATTTAATTTATTTTTTTTTGTATTGGGGCAGGTAATTTCTTCCCTGATTTCATGTATGACTAACCATCCTGTGAGATGGGCTATTAGATGAACTTAAAGCTAGTTTTTTATCTACACTGTGTAACCTTTCATATAGAATAGAGGTGGCAGCACACTGCTGTGTATACCTAAGCTTGTTAATACAAAACAAATGGAGGCCTATTAAACTGGATTAAGTACATGGATAAGAAACATTTAGCATATATGGAGTCCAGTCAGTGTAGGAACAAAGTATAGGATTATAAACAGGAACAATTTGCCACATCTCTATAATGATATAAAATGCTAGGCTATATGAGAAGATATACAAGTTGTTGCATTTTGTGGGAGTAACCGTTCAGTGTCAGGTTCCAGAGGTATGGTTTTATTACATTCCATACCTGAGGATCATAGTGTATATATATGCCGACGTACAACGAAATTGAAAAGTAGAAATCGGCACTATTGAGTTAGACAAACCGTATGACTATTTTCCACTTATTCCATTCCATTATGTTGCAAAAACAAACTAAACTAACCTAACCTTCCTAGTCCTAATCTTCCTCGATATCTGACGTCTAATATAGTACATATGTGTGCTATACTAGGTCTACAAATATTTACGTATGTTTTTTAGCTTAATTTTTTTCCGACTCTATAAGGTGAATAGTACAAAGTTCTACTATCTAATTGCTTAGAACGTCAATCTTTGTACTATGGTGCACACAGTTACAAAAACTACTATTTAAACAGGAGGATGGGTTGTGCAGTGCACGAGTCAGGTCGCTTACATAGTTCCCATTGTTTGTATTCAGAAACATTATTGTGCACCCCATACTCATCCTGGGAGCGGTAGTTTATTGTGCACCCCATACTCATCTTATGGCCGACTCTTGCCCGAAACGCTATCCATGTTAGTGGCTTTGTAAATGTAAAATTACCAATCTTATGTAATCTCATAAACCCATTATATCGTCTTGTAAATAAAATAATAATAATAATAATAATTATTATTATTATTATTATGAGTGGTAGTTTATGTGTGCCCAAATACTCATCTTGTAACATTTATTTTTTGTAACTGCACTTCGGGACTGAGTACGAAATATTATAACGTTACTGAATTAGTGAGAGTCCTTTATGGTAATGACTTTGTGAGCTGGAGCCGTCGATCAGGTGGGTGTGTGAACCTGAGCTGAGAAGTAACTCCCTGGGGACATCTGATGATAACTACTTAGGGAACTGGTGGTTAATTACTTTACTAATGACTGTGGATATATTTATCACTTTATGTCTTATAGTTGGAGGTTCTCTGGTATCAAGCCAAAGAACACAGGCCTCGAGGCATATAATATATAGGGCCATATATGCCACTGAAATGACATCATGAATTAAATTCGACTGGTTATTAATTTACTCAGATTTATTAGAAATCACCTACTCTAGAAATTCCTAGTCTATGGCACCGGATGATGTATAAGTGTATATAAGAGTGATCAGATTACCTTCAACTACTATTCAGCAATCATCAACTATGGACATGAAGATTGCATTTCGACTGTTTAAGGAATCAAGTGCTCATCGGCAATCGACAAATACGAAAACATCTTTTTCGTATTAACGTACTTTCTCCAAACCAGCAAGAATGGCCTGCAGATCAGCTTGTGTGGATGATCGATCATCGACACAAGACTTATAATTACTAAGTCGAAGTTCAGTTTTCCTGTCCACAATTCCATACTCAGTGTATTCCCTTATTAGGACACCACACCCTGCCCTACCATCCTCCGCCACCGACCCGTATCTACATAGCCTAAACACTCCAGCTCACCAACTCCTCGAACAATTTCCTAGATCACATTCTGTGTACAAGCTTGTAGGAAGAGTAGAGATAACGAGGGAACGTGCTCTATTGCATAGCCCTGCCTGGATCAATATGCTGACCCCCAGTTGATGAACTCACACCTTGACATATAATAATAAGGGTTTGGAGGGCGAGGAAGCGTCTCCGTTACCCCTGCAGGAAGCGGTAGTGGGTCTGCTTCATTGAGAAGCAGGTATAACCGTCAGCGTATATCCGGGTATGACCTCTCACCGCCCCGTGAACGAGGATGTGAGTAGACGAGGCTTGATACCTGATTGATGGGGTTCTGGGAGTTCTTCTACTCCCCAAGCCCGGCCCGAGGCCAGGCTTGACTTGTGAGAATTTGGTCCACCAGGCTGTTGCTTGGAGCGGCCCGCAGTACGAGTACTGTAGTTGAGCACGGCCCACTCTGGCTCTCATAGGACATACTGCCAGTGGGTCGTGACACGTGACTAGGAAGATGGAAGAGTAACCTGTCGTAAGATTATATTTTTCACTCTGGTACTGGCTGAAGACGTCTTATAGCGCCATGGTTGTCTGATAACGCCGACTGGCTGATAACTCATTTATTTTAGTCTTTCTTTGGCCTTCACAAGACGATATCCCAGTAGCGACTACATGTTGGTTCTGAGGATCAGCGAACCTGCGGCCCGGTCTCTGGTTGGTGGTCTGATCAACCAGGCCTTTGGACGCAGCTGCTCACAGCCTGAAGTATGAATCCCAACCTGGTTGATCAGGTATCCTTTAGAGGTGTTTATCAAGTTCTCTCTTGAACACCGTGAGATGTCGGTCACTTATGCTTCTTATGTGATGAGGGAGAGTGTTGAAACGTCTTGAGTCCTTGACGTTGATAGAGTTCTCTCTCAGCATACCTATTGCACCTCTGCTTTTCAATGGGACCATTTTTCACTTCCTGCCACGCCTCCTGTAGTGCTATTTCTCTGTGCAGATTTGGAACCAGTCCCTCAAATAAATAATATTGAATAACTGGTTAACATCAAATTGGAGGTTTGCTGTGTCCACTATATTGTTTTCTCTCATGAAGTAGCCTCTAGGAAACAAATTTCCCTTAATTTACTCTTACTGTTCACTTTTTGTAAACAATCAGATATGTAACTGTATAACTTGTATAATAAAGTGCACAAAAAAGGGGTGGTAGGAGGAGTGAACACTCATAGGTATCGGCAAATTTTTCTGTGCTCTGTGTTCCCTTCCCTTTTTGTACACCTGTACAGATATAGAGGTGTACAATTGTGGCTGGCGTAACAGGTGTTGTGTAAGATTATGGTGATTAATATCAGCACATACTTACAAGGCCACTAACAAGCCTATCTTAGTTGTCTTGTTTAGGGATTATAGCTTAACGGTTTGAGTTTTTTGTTTAGGCTGGGCAGCGTGCAGAGTGAGAGTGGGGTGTTATAATGACATGAAGATGTTCAAAACATGTTGTTTTAGAGTCAGCTATTCGGAACAAAATTTTCATGTATCACCGGCTAGTTGAAGACAGTGAGGAGTTGGCGGCGTGTTTGGAGATATTCAAGTCAGTCTAGGGAGTGTTAGGGCAGCCTAATGAACTTCTGGGCAGTTTGGGGAGCTTAAGGAAAAGCTCCCCAAAGAGTTGTTCTGAAACTCTTTGGAGGTATCTGAGTAAAGAGTTTTAAAACAATATTGTGAGTTTCATTGCAGTTTGAAAAGTTGCAGGACAGTCTTGAGAGTTTCAGGTCAATTTCGAAGCTCACTCTGCTCGGTAATATGCAAGAGTACACAGATATTTAAACGCTGTTGTAAAACTGAAACACTATTTGACGATTGAATATTTTAGATTGTTTAGGACGAACAAGGAGCAACGGAGTGAGGAACATAGTCAATAAAGTTTATGTAGGGAGGGGAAGTGAAATATTGTACATTCGCTAGTGTCTAGAGGAATAAAAACCCGCCCAGGCTAGGCAGGAAGAAGAGAGTACCCCCCACCACCACCACAACACCAAGGGAGCAACACAAACCCCACCCCAACATTTCCTGTGTGCAAATATGTACACATACTCTCAAACACACCACATAGTGTGTATATATATATAGTGTTGAAAACGTCAGAAAGTTTTAGATTTATGATTCTGGCACGAATCTTCTCTATATTTCTTATGTTTTTTCTTCACTGAAGCAGGAAGTTGAAAAATTAACTCTCTAAAGTTCATTTTTAAACTTTTTATTGGGTTTGACAGCTACTGATGCGCTTCGCAAGGTCACTTCTTGTCCTGTGGCAAACCCAGCTGTCCTGTGGCAAGACCAGCTGTCATGTGGCAAGACCAGCTGTCATGTGCCAAGCCCAACTGTCATGTGGCAAGACCAGCTGTCATGTGGCAAGACCAGCTGTCTTGTAGTAAGACCAGCTGTCCTGTGACAAGCCCAACTGTCATGTGGCAAGACCAGCTGTCTTGTAGTAAGACCAGCTGTCCTGTGACAAGCCCAACTGTCATGTGGCAAGACCAGCTGTCTTGTAGTAAGACCAGCTGTCCTGTGACAAGCCCAACTGTCATGTGGCAAGCCAAGCTGTCTTGTGACAAGTTCAACTGTTTTGTGGCAAACCCCGCTGTGGAGGAGGTTGTCAACATGGCAGCTCCCAGCAAGTCATTTTGCATAACGAACGTGTTAATCATGCTTGTCATTAGCGTGTGTGTGTAATTACCTAAGTGTAGTTACAGGATGAGAGCTACGCTCGTGGTGTCCCGTCTTCCCAGCACTCTTTATCATATAGCGCTTTGTGTGTGTGTGTGAGTGTGTGTGTGCGTGTATTCACCTAGTTGTGCTTGCGGGGGTTGATCTCTGCTCTTTTGGCCCGCCTCTCAACTGTCAATCAATCAACTGTTACTACTATTTTTTTCACACACACACACACACACACACACACACACACACACACACACACACACACACACACACTAAATGCAAAGTAATGAAACTAGGCAGTGGAAACAGGAGGCCAGGCACAGGATACAGAATAGGAGATGAAGTACTTAATGAAACAGACAGAGAGAAAGATCTAGGAGTTGATATCACACCAAACCTGTCTCCTGAAGCCCACATAAAGAGAATAACGTCTGCGGCATATGCGAGGCTGGCTAACATCAGAACGGCGTTCAGGAACCTGTGTAAGGAATCATTCAGAATCTTGTACACCACATATGTAAGACCAATCCTGGAGTATGCGGCCCCAGCATGGAGCCCGTACCTTGTCAAACACAAGACGAAGCTGGAAAAAGTCCAAAGGTATGCTACTAGACTAGTCCCAGAACTAAGAGGCATGAGTTATGAGGAAAGGCTGCGGGAAATGCACCTCACGACACTGGAAGACAGAAGAGTAAGGGGGGACATGATCACAACCTACAAAATCCTCAGGGGAATCGACCGGGTAAACAAGGACGAACTTTTCAACACTGGTGGGACGCGAACAAGGGGACACAGGTGGAAGCTGAGTACCCAAATGAGCCACAGAGACGTTAGAAAGAACTTTTTCAGTGTCAGAGTAGTAGCAAATGGAATGCATTAGGAAGTGATGTGGTGGAGGCTGACTCCATTCACAGTTTCAAATGTAGATATGATAGAGCCCAATAGGCTCAGGAATCTGTACACCAGTTGATTGACGGTTGAGAGGCGGGACCAAAGAGCCAGAGCTCAACCCCCGCAAGCACAATTAGGTGAGTACACACACACACACACACACACACACACACACACACACACACACACATACACACACACACACAGGAAGCAGCCCGTAGCAGCTGTCTAACTCCCAGGTAACTATTTACTGCTAGGTAACAGGGGCATCAGGGTAAAACAGTCTCTGCCCATTTTGTTTTTTTTCGCCGGCGCCGGGAATCGAACGCGGGCCACAGGATTACGTGTCCAGCGAGAACATATGTCCATGTGTGTGTGTGTGTGTGTGTGTGTGTGTGTGTGTGTGTGTGTGTGTGTGTGTGTGTGTGTGTGTGTGTGTGTGTGTGTGTGTGTGTGTGTGTGTGTGTGTGTTTTGCACTGGGTTCTATATTGTGCAACTGGTCAGTAAACATGACTGTTTATCCTGCACAACTATCAAGGAAGTTCTTACTGTCGTATTCTTCAGTTGCCAAATAATTGTGTAACACATTCCGGACATAAACTATTTGAAGAGCATTATTTTGTTCAGGAGGAGGTGGGCTCACCATAGCCCGTGCTATGGTGAGCACGAATCTAAAACAATTTGTTTCTGAATCTAAAACAACAACATGGTGATGAGTGTTACAAGACGTGTGTTGGAGGCAGTGTTGCTTAAGTGCTCTTCTCCTCTCTATTATGGTGTGCTCTTGCTAGGCACATCTATGTGCATATGTGCTTTGGTAGGTGTTTCTAACTATAATATCAATACACAAATCCATATATTATTCATTTGCGGTTAACACACTAAAGTTATTAGTCAGTCAGAATTGATTTGTTTACATATTTAAATATATGCCCATACTAATGTATTGTGGATTCATGGCAGTAGACGATGGGGCATGAAGCTTTGTCTGTCATTACCTGGTGACAGTCTGTGTCTGTCATTACCACCCTGGTGACAGTGTGTGTCTGTCATTACCACCCTGGTGACAGTGTGTGTCTGTCATTACCACCCTGGTGACAGTGTGTGTCTGTCATTACCACCCTGGTGACAGTCTGTGTCTGTCATTACCTGGTGACAGTCTGTGTCTGTCATTACCACCCTGGTGACAGTGTGTGTCTGTCATTACCACCCTGGTGACAGTCTGTGTCTGTCATTACCTGGTGACAGTCTGTGTCTGTCATTACCACCCTGGTGACAGTCTGTGTCTGTCATTACCACCCTGGTGACAGTCTGTCTGTCATTACCACCCTGGTGACAGTCTGTGTCTGTCATTACCACCCTGGTGACAGTCTGTGTCTGTCATTACCACCCTGGTGACAGTCTGTGTCTGTCATTACCACCCTGGTGTCAGTTTGTGTCTGTCATTACCACCCTGGTGACAGTCTGTGTCTGTCATTACCACCCTGGTGACAGTATGTCTGTCATTACCACCCTTGTGACAGTTTGTGTCTGTCATTACCACCCTGGTGACAGTCTGTGTCTGTCATTACCACCCTGGTGACAGTCTGTGTCTGTCATTACCACCCTGGTGACAGTTTGTGTCTGTCATTACCACCCTGGTGACAGTCTGTGTCTGTCATTACCACCCTGGTGACAGTCTGTCTGTCATTACCACCCTGGTGACAGTCTGTGTCTGTCATTACCACCCTGGTGACAGTCTGTGTCTGTCATTACCACCCTGGTGACAGTCTGTGTCTGTCATTACCACCCTGGTGACAGTTTGTGTCTGTCATTACCACCCTGGTGACAGTCTGTGTCTGTCATTGCCACCCTGGTGACAGTCTGTCTGTCATTACCACCCTGGTGACGTTCCCTTATCTTAAATTATATTTGTTGCTTCATGACTAAGACATTACTGCAGCTTCTATCTGGAATGGATCAGTTGTTTGCAGGTGGTGGGGAGCATGTGTGTGTGTGTGTGTGGGCATGTCATGGTAGCATACCCCGTACCATGCGGTAGTCCTGGGTTTACCTCCTGGTGAACTTACTGAGGGATGTTTCTCCCTAATGGAGGGTCTTGCGTATGTCGGCATGGATGAGTGACATTGAAAAATAATTTCGCATCTGGGAAAAAATTCTTTGCCGGGGGGAGGGGGTGGTTAGGAGGTGGTCATGATAGGCTTCCTCCAGAATGTTGTGAAGTCAAAACACATTGAAAGCATATGGAGTATGGGAGCGAGCTGGGCGGGTGGTGGTGAGGAGGATTGATTGATTGATGAAGATTAAGCCAGCCAAAAGGTGGCACGGGCATGAATAGCCCGTAAGTGTAATGGCCCTTTTGAGCCATTGCCAGTATCAATAGATGATACTGGAGATCTGTGGAGGTGCGACTGCACCCTGCATGACGGGAGATGTCTCCCGGGGTGAGGAAGAGGAAGATGTGACCGGTGGTGGTAGTGGTAGTGGTGGTGATGGTGGTGGGTGCGGTACAGTTGTGGTGGCAGTTACAGCCAGTAGTAACGGCACCGCCTCAGTTCCCCGCTGGCCGTCCACCGTGTTGGGTGTAGTGCTGCTTGTGGCTGCCTTGGCCACCATCACCAGTGTGTGTGTGTGTGCCTACACCTCTTCATACTCCCTCGTACACTGCCCAGGCTTCCCTTACGCCTCCACTCTCCCGTCCTAACTACCTATTCACCTCTACACTTCAGGTGGATACATATATACTACAGGTGAGAATTATTACCTATTTCGCAAGTATATCATGACAGGTCAGGAGCCAAATGTACGTGTCAAGATAATAGTTCCCATCAACAGTTTAAGGTCAATTAGTCCATGACGTATCACATAGGCAGTCAGCTATGGGTGGTACAATTCACAGTGCGGTCACGAATGACCCCCAAAGCTGTTTTTGGAAGCTAAGCAACTTACATCGGCGCACAACTGTTTCTGAGGTCGAGTGGAATACACAATAAGGAAATTCATTTTAATAAACTAAAGTCAATTCATAAGGTAAATAAGTAAGAACTAACGGAACAGTAATAAACCAGAGTAACTGTGGCGAAGAACATTAACTTATAAAGTAAATATTTGTTAGTGCATAATGACAATAATAATCTAAAGTAAACTATATATGAAGTGGCCATTAATAAACTATGCAGCAGGCTATAAAGCCTGTTATAACTATGCAGCAGGCTATAAAGCCTGTTATAACTATGCAGCAGGCTATAAAGCCTGTTATACACTATGAAGCAGGCTATAAAGCCTGTTATAACTATGCAGCAGGCTATAAAGCCTGTTATAACTATGCAGCAGGCTATAAAGCCTGTTATACACTATGAAGCAGGCTATAAAGCCTGTTATAACTATGCAGCAGGCTATAAAGCCTGTTATACACTATGAAGCAGGCTATAAAGCCTGTTATACACTATGAAGCAGGCTATAAAGCCTGTTATACACTATGAAGCAGGCTATAAAGCCTGTTATACACTATGAAGCAGGCTATAAAGCCTGTTATAACTATGCAGCAGGCTATAAAGCCTGTTATAACTATGCAGCAGGCTATAAAGCCTGTTATACACTATGAAGCAGGCTATAAAGCCTGTTATACACTATGAAGCAGGCTATAAAGCCTGTTATACACTATGAAGCAGGCTATAAAGCCTGTTATACACTATGAAGCAGGCTATAAAGCCTGTTATACACTATGAAGCAGGCTATAAAGCCTGTTATACACTATGAAGCAGGCTATAAAGCCTGTTATACACTATGAAGCAGGCTATAAAGCCTGTTATACACTATGAAGCAGGCTATAAAGCCTGTTATACACTATGAAGCAGGCTATAAAGCCTGTTATACACTATGAAGCAGGCTATAAAGCCTGTTATACACTATGAAGCAGGCTATAAAGCCTGTTATACACTATGAAGCAGGCTATAAAGCCTGTTATAAACTATGAAACAGGCTATAAAGGGAATGAGTGCATCTGTGTATGCACGACGATGGGGGGGGCGGCGTGTGTGTCCTTACCATGCAGTAGTTACGATGCAATAGTGCCAGAAATGAACTTAAATTAAGCAACTAAAGGGAACTCAAAAAGAAATATTGTGAGTGCGTGTAGGGAGGGGGGAGTAGAGCGTTCTGCGCTAATAGTGTGGAATTCATTGACATAATTATTAACAACATTCTCGGTGTATTATTGTCCTCTGGTTGTATAGAGGCATTTTATTTGGTTAACTCTTTGTCTTATTCTACATCCCGACGCCAATATGGGATGGAAGCCCAATGGAACAAAATGATTCCATCATTAATAATTATATTTGTAACAAGCACGTTACATTTCATGCAGTTAGTGATAAGTCACTTGCAAATTATTTTTAGATTTTGTAAATATACTTGAGGAGTGGGAAGCCTTATTGTTCATGCGGACCACTCCAGCCTTGCCCAACTCTTAAGTTTTGTGTATGGGAGCCGTCACACATTACTGCACTTCCTGTAGAGAGGGAATGGTCAATACTTTATGTATTAGTCTGACTCCAGGCTTCCCAGACTATTTTGCTTCAAGCCCAGTTGTGGTATTTAATTAGTTTCTTCAGTCTTTTCATACAAATGAAAGGGTTAGGGTAGGTTTGCCTAAGCATCGTAATATAATATATGATAATTGTTGTTGTTGATTGATTGGGGGCGACGACAATCGAGGACAAATGACTAATAATAATGCTAGTAATAAATAATAAGAACATAAGAATGAAGGTAACTGCAGAAGGCATATTGGCCCATATGAGGCAGCTTTTATATTCCCCCAAAATCATTCATATAAATGTCTAATCTCCGCTTCAAACAATCAAGGTAAACCATGTAATATAATAAATAATACAATATGATACATTATAATATAAGTAATATAATATAAGTAATATGGATACAGGGGTCTAGACTGGCACATTTTGTAAGGTAACAAATCACACACATGGTTTCAGGCATAGACGCGATCACACGCTTGGGATTCGCAGTTTCATACTCTGCTAGGTGTATTAGTACCAGCCAAATGTACTCGTCTGTTCGTGGTTGTGGGTGCTTTTGTTTCTTACCATTCAGGTCAGTACACACACACACACAAATGGAATGCATTAGGAAGTGATGTGGTGGAGGCTGACTCCATACACAGTTTCAAGTGTAGATATGATAGAGCCCAATAGGCTCAGGAATCTGTACACCTGTTGATTGACGGTTGAAAGGCGGAACCAAAGAGCCAGAGCTCAACCCCCGCAAACACAACTAGGTGAGTACACACACACACACACACACACATATTAGAAAGAACTTTTTTAGTGTCAGAGTGGTTGACAAATGGAATGCATTAGGGGGTGATGTGGTGGAGGCTGACTCCATACACAGTTTCAAATGTAGATATGACAGAGCCCGATAGGCTCAGGAATCTGTACACCTGTTGATTGACGGTTGAGAGGCGGGACCAAAGAGCCAGAGCTCAACCCCCGCAAACAAAACTAGGTGAGAACTAGGTGAGTACACACACACACACACACACACAGTTTTGTGACTGGTACAAGTTCCAACTTTGTTTTACTATAAATCGACTGGTGTGGTGACTGTGTTTTTATATTTGTAGTTATTAGAAGACTTATACTTGTGTTCTTTTTTATGTGTATATTATTATAAAACATGTTAACTTTTCCGAGTTTCCGATCAGACATCCATCTACTACTATTACTGTGGAACCTCCTTTTTTATTTTTTATTGCAACTGTAATTTCTTACACTTGGCTCTGGTTTTAAAACTTAACTCTATTTTCTCGTGCACTTTACCAAATAGATGTGATTATCTTATTCGTTGGTTGTGTCTCCTGTTTTTACTATTTAACAGACAATCTGAGGTGTTTTACCTAACCTGAAGCATTCAAACCTAGGCTTCCCACCTAGCTTATCAGGGCCAATATTCATTAGTCTTAGCAAGCGTCAATATTATGGTGTTCATAATTTCACTAAAGCATAGAAATTTTGATGTCATGGCTGATAACGTCAAAATTGTGGTGCATTAATTAGGTGAGAGGACATGGCCTAAGTTCGAACTCTTTGCTTAGGCAAAAAACATAAGATTTGACGCTTGTTGACCAGACCACACACTAGAAGGTGAAGGGACGACGACGTTTCGGTCCGTCCTGGACCATTCTCAAGTCGATTATGACTCACAATCGACTTGAGAATGGTCCAGGACGGACCGAAACGTCGTCGTCCCTTCACCTTCTAGAGTGTGGTCTGGTCAACATACTTTAGCCACGTTATTGTGACTCATCGCCTGCATTTGACGATTGTGAGAGCGGGCAGTTCTCCCGCTCTCTTCTCTTCCTGTTTCTCGTGGCAGTAACTGTTGCGTCACACTGGATGAGTTTATTGCGTGTACAAGTCAACCCATTCACGGGAGTCTGCAGTCACAGACTGAGCCAAGTACGGAGGTAATTCCAGTTAGCCGGAGTTTTGTGAACCAATTGACATTTTTGAATTAGATGGATATAGTTTTACTTAGAAAACTGAGAGCTAACACTATCCCTTTGTATTTTATTTTAGTATCGGCTACCGGGTGTGTTTGGGCAACTTGAAGAATTTTTTCCTATAATGTTTTAGGGTCGGTCGGCCAGGAGCCGGTCGGCCGAACGGACAGCACGCTGGACTTGTGATCCTGTGGTCCTGGGTTCGATCCCAGACGCCGGCGAGAAACAATGGGCAGAGTTTCTTTCACTCTATGCCCCTGTTACCTAGCAGTAAATAGGTACCTGGGTGTTAGTCAGCTGTCACGGGCTGCTTCCTGGGGGTGGAGGCCTGGTCGAGAACCGGGCCGCGGGGACACTAAAGCCCCGAAATCATCTCAAGATAACCTCAAGAAGGGTACTGAAGTAGTGAACGACGAGCTGTGCGAGGCGAATGCATTACCAGATGAGGCAGTACTATCTAATTATGAAAGTAATAATTGGGAAGTCAGAGCTACTAAAGCTACTATTTCTACTAAACTGATGACTCTTAAAATGCTGTAAACAAAACCCGGCCAGTACATGACAAAAGTTATAACGAAGAGGTTAATTGTGTTGGTGAAAACTATTTACTAATTATGTCTGAGGAAGAGAATAAAGATCCCGTCTGGTTACTGCTGGCCGTCACCAGCAGACTGATATATGTAGATTGTCTCCATCTCTCCTGAATTTTATATCTCCCCGGAGTACGCGCTATCTTTATAAACTGTGCTGGCTACCGTAAGCACGCTATCTTGGAATTTCCAGATAGCGGGCCAAAAAAAAATTTCTGTGCGAGCTAGACTTTTTTTTTTACAATTTTTTTTTAATTTACAAATATTTAACACGTAAAATAATGTAATATAACAAATTTTCAAAGAGGTTAAAGCTTTTACTCCATAATGTTTTCTTTAACAATGTTATATGACAAACTCGCTAGAGTGTATCCAAAATCTTACAAAAATGTCAACAATAGGGAAACAGAGTTAATCAAATCAATAGCTACTTAAAAGTTAAAAATAATTGGAGAGAAGAATCCAAGCAGCAAGATAAGAGTTTTCTTATGTTATCAAATTATTAACCTTTTCTTGATTACAGTTGCAGCTCAGTAGTAATCATTGGTATTAACGTGCGACAGATTCGTTATCTTAAAGATAAATATTAGCCTGATAAACTGGGATAAAACCCAATATATTAAAATTTGCTCTGATTAATTTCATTGGATTGTTAAAGATTATCAAACAAGTAATGAACTTAATAATGGTAACCCGTCCATTATTATTATTAATTGATATAATGTAAGTTTGGATAGGGTACCCTATCCTATTGCCCTATTACGGCATAACCTATGCCCTTATTAGGTAGTGTAGGATAGGGCATTTTAATACAACAGTTTCTTGAAGTTGGGAATGCTCGCGAGATTGGACTGTTTGATGAAGTTTAAATCTATATCAGTATGAGAGAATGTCTGGTTAAGGTTGGAGGCCAGACGCTCGGGGCTGCCCTCATACAACTTTCACACATGACACATGTGGTGTAGGGGAGTGTTATAGGCCAGTCGTGGTAGACTCCAGTGTCACACTTTAAGAAATATCTACGCTCGCTCCCCATTGCTATTTATTTTTTAAGTCAAGTCTGCAATACTGTGTTGTCCTTAAACTTATTTAGCAGTTTTAGCACTTAAGTCATTTTTATGAGAGAGAGAGAGATGGATAGGGAAGGAGAAGGGGAAGGAGTTTTGAAGAGAAGGAAGGAGAGAGGAGAGAAAGGAAGAGGGAGATGTTGGGAAAAAGGTGAAGAGGTTGGAGATTGGGAAAGGGAAATGTCGGTAGAGACCCGGGCGCAGCCGGGGGCCCCTTCTAGTGTTAAATAATAGATCTTTTAAGTTTCAGCAAATTTCGCAAACGAGGCTTGCCTTGAATATTCAAGCTTTTAGCTCTTGAATGCATGAGTATCAAACAGTACTTCTGGACACATAAATTGAGTTACAAAATATTTCAATATTAATGACGACTCATGGTAATTGTGCCACACCCTCAGTCATTTTGTACGCTTATATAGTTTTTTCTGTTTTCAGTTTGAGCTGATGGTCAAAGGTACCAAATGATTGCTTGATCCAACTAATATCTCCAACGTTGGTGCGTTAAAGCCATACCAAACTAAATAGCCTAACCTGCTTTGAACTTTGTATTGGTACATTAACTAATATCCTTAGTTATGCTGTTCTAAGGTTCCTTAACATTACTAGATTGTGAATATTCGTTAAGCAATAGGAAACTTGTATCGTGTAGCGACGTAATAGTTCTAATTAAAGCAATTTAGTGTTTCATTTGACTTACCAGAAATATAAGCACAAATTTATTTTTAGGAATTGGAGTGACAGCTTGAAGGCAGACGATTTATATTTTAGTGAACTTTTAACATTACGAATCATATTTCAGATGTTAATATAAATCTTAATGCAGTACTTTAACATAAAAATTGCCAACGATCTTCACAGAGAGCGCCAACAAATATATCCTTGGCGGAACAGGAATGGTTGGGCGCGTTTCCTATCGCCTAATGCACCAGTTCACCTAACAGTAAATAAGTACCTAGGAGTTAGTCAACTTGTGTCCCCGGGGAGAGTCAATAATTCAACCCTGGTGGGGGACCTTGATATAAGCCTAACATGTACTGTATGTATAAACTGGCTGTCTGTCCCCCGACGCAGAGAATTAAAATTATTATAATTAAATGGATCACTAGCATCGATTAGAACTCAAACTACATTTGTGTGTCATCCTTTGCCAACTGAACATTTATCTTTATAGAATAAACTGAAAAACAAAACAGCCAAGTCCGGCTACGGAATATGCTATGTTAAAAATTATATAAATTCCTATTTTTTTTGTTTCATAAAAGCAAACATGGACCAACTGGTACAAGCTACAAGTCTGACCTTTTCTTAGAAAGGAAGGAATATGTAAAGTATATGAAAATATTGATGCCCAGTGGCCTAATAGCAAACATAGCATCGGTCAGGTTAATTATACGGTAAAGAATGAGAACCTAAACTCGAGGCTGTCATGTCGAAGATGGTATTCTTTATATGTGTGTTACCTGATCTGCAATACTATTCTCTACCCATTCCATATCAAGACAATCAAGATGTCTCGACTATGTAATCAGAGAGCCTATACTACTCTCCTTTAGTTAATAAACATTTCAAACCACTAGGACTGCTTTATAGCCTAACCGTCTTTTAAATTCACCTGCCCGAAACGCTTTGCGTAATAGTGGTTTAGGCATTGTATGTACTAGCCCTATCTATAAATCTACCAATTTTTGTAAAATCTCTTGTATGTATGTACCTTACCTGAATAAACATTTATTTATTTATTTATTTATTCATTAAATACTGAAAGGGACAGGAGCCTGTCCTCTATGACGCAGATTTTTAAGGTATTGAGCATAATCAGCTGGAACTAATTAGGAGTAATAAGTTAAATAATGGTCTTAGTGCTATTGCTGGTTTTGCGTGCACGTTGTCAAAGTCAATACTTACATGTGCCATTTTGTAATACAATAATAATATTAAAATATCTCTGACGTTGAAACACAGGCCACCGACTCATACGACACGAGAAAAAAATATAAAAATAATTGGAAAAAATTACATAAGGTTTTTATTAATTATCTTTATGATATGAAAAATGTAGTAACTTAAAAACAGCGAGAAAGCGAGTTGTTAAGTGGTGGTGAGTGGTTGGTACTGTATTCCCGCTACGTGGAGCTCTGCTCCTTGTCACGCTTCATTAGTGGTCATTCTTTACTAGGACACCCAACCACTTGGGCTGGACGGTAGAGCGACGGTCTCGCTTCATGCAGGTCGACGTTCAATCCCCGACCGTCCTAAGTGGTTGGGCACCATTCCTTTCCCCCGTCCCATCCCAAATCCTTATCCTGACCCCTTCCCAGTGCTATATAGTCGTAATGGCTTGGCGCTTTTCCCTGACAGCTCACAGTTCTTTACTAGGACGCGGTGTAATATCCCGGCCGTCTTCAGCTACTAACGCTGGCGTATATTTTGTTCCAGCCCCGTCAACTGGATTCTGGATTCGCGCAAATTCCTGGAAACAATATCGAAGTAATACTTGAGTGTTACCTCAGCCTTCCTTCCTAGTCGAGCGTGACCTCAGCGTAACCACTTCAGTTTTCCTTGACTCTTGCTTCTCGTCGTCAAGGGTCGCCTCCTGACGAGACTTAACTCAGGCGAGTGTCTTGAGGAAGTGCTTTTGGTCAACCCTAGAGGGCGCGGCTGCGAATGACGTTTGTCTCCACTATGGGGTAGGTGCTTGCCTCTGTCCTTTCCACTTAATATATATCTTCTTCAGCCATACAATCTCCATATTTTCTGCTTTGTTGTGATTCTGATTCTACCAGTGGGTGAGTGTACGTGCGTAGTGACTGAAGACCTTGGGTGGGTTGTGAGGACCCAGCAGTAACCTCGTCAAGGTTGCCGGTTGTGGCGGGGGCGGCTGGTCCCCATCCCTCTACACTACGCACACGTCACTACAGTTCATAAGTTATCTCGGCATTTTTCGCATTTTTATCGCCTGTAGTTAAATGTTCTTTGCATTAATTCTTCAATTATTTAACGGTTTGATTTAGTTAATAGCGTCTATCTTGGGCCAAACATGTCGTAGCCAGCAACTGAAGAGAGCGGCTGGTTTCGAACTCTTAAGTGATTTGAGCGAGAGGTGGGTGATATTGATACTGATATATGATAGTGGGTGGGTGATATATGATACTCCCCGTGATAATGACGGGGAGACTTCCCCGTCACGCAGGGTACAGATACACCTCCACAGATCTCCAGTATCAGCTCTTGATACTGGTAATGGCTCAAAAGGGCCACCACTTACGGGCTATTCATGCCCGTGTCACCTTTTGGGTGGCTTAATCTTTATCAATCAATCTTTATCGGTGGGTAAACTAGTTGTGTACTAACTGCAGCATCACTGCATCACCATCCTCTCCCCTGCCACCACCACCACGAGCGTCATCACCGCATGTGATGAGTGTACTGTGGTGGCCAGTGTCCGCCAGCTCCTCCCAGCCTCCTGTAAATGTCAAATGTAAGCGTGTCCGTGTTCTGTAGGCTACTGCTGGCACGTGAGCCGGTGTAAGTGTAGTGGTGTAGCCAGGTGTGGTAAACACGTGAGTAGGTGTAGCCAAGTGTGGTGAACACGTGAGGTGTAGCCAGGTGTGGTGAACACGTGAGCAAGTGTAGCCAGGTGTGTTGGTGAACAAGACGTGTAAGGGGCTGGTAGGGGCGTGGCTGGCTCATGTGAAAATTCCAGCTAATGTTCATTCAAAAAATTATTTGAAATGTTTACTAAGTACATTTCTGTGTACGTAATATGAAGATTGCAACACTAGATGTAGTCACCCACCAGCCGCAACTCTGGCCTTGCGTGCACTATTGATATAACCAAGCGGTGGGGATTAATATAGCAGCAATCCTCCTCCTCCGTTATCTTCCTGTATGCAAAGGTTGCTGATAAAGATTAAGCAACCCAAGAGGTGGCACGGGCATGTTAATGTATGAAAAGTTATCACTCTTCTGAAATATGCGTTGATCTTACGTAGATTTAACGTTGATCAAACATTATTCGATGATGTTTTTTCCCTCATGGTTAATGTCCTGTTGTCATTGATGAGTCATCCCTGCCCGCTAACCCTTTGACCTACAACGTTTTCCTGTCATGAACGAAAACAAATATCGTAGGTCATATAGTTTCGTTAACTTTCATTCGATTTTGGCGAAACGTAGACTAACGCGGGTTGAGCGCCGCCGCGCGTGAGGTGACGAAATTGAAATAAGTTTATTGAGATAAAATACACACAAAGGGATGAGGTAGCTCAAGCTATTCTCACCCCGTTCAGTACATCGTGTTAATACATACATAGACACACATCACAAACAATAAACGTATTACCGAACATTTTGAGAGATAAACATATACATTTCTGCCTTTACACAAGTAGTATGGTATGAGGTGACGAGGTACAGAGAGATGCTTTTGAGCCATTACCAGTATCAAGAGCTGATACTGGAGATCTGTGGAGGTGCAACTGCACCCTGCGTGACGGGAGATGTCTCCCCCGTGGAGGAGATATAGCTGGATCAACAATATATATAAAGGAGAGTGAGGTGAAGCAAGGTGTCTGCAGGGCCAGTAGTAGGCCGCTGCAGTCCCCTTCCTTGCTTCCTGTGTTGTTATGGTGGCTGGGGCAGTGTGCTGGGTGTTATGTCTTGGTCTTAAAGACGGTAGAATGTAAGTGTGTTAGCTGGCTCTCGATAGTGGTTTGATATGTAAAACTCTTGCATCAGTCACTATCGTTGACATAGATTTATACGAGGATTTAGTCATTGTGGTCTCACTTTCCTGGGCACGATCACGACACTTTGGCTTGTATTTTTGTAACATCTTGTGCATGATTATTACTTCACTGACACCACTGACACCGTCACTCTGACATCTTGAACAATATTCTTCTACGCCTTACCGCTCGCCTGTCAAGCGATCGTCCTCTTGTTGACGGTAAATCTCATCTTTGCTAATTTTAATGCATTGTCAGCAACAAACTTCTTTATTTAATGCAAATTTTGTCTTGAGGATTTATTGCTGTATTATTTGTCAATTCTAGCGAGTAATGTAGTTTATTGTACATCAGAATGTGCAACAAAGAACTTCCGAGGAGTAAATGTTGCCCGCACCTCCTGGCGGCGCTCCCGGGCCACCATAACAATGGTGGCCACTCACCCACACTGCCAGAAACACACAATACCTGAACCAAGCAATATCCACAATACAATACCTGCAACACCCATGTAAATAATAAATAATACACATACATATGTCTTAGGCCTAAATCACAACGTAATTCACAATGAAATCAGAATAACGTGCAAGTCTATGAGAAAATTTTGAGGCTATATGTGGGTAATGCGTCTGCCTGAAAGGTCTAGAGTGACAGTTCTGTCCCTCGAATGACAGTTTGGTCCCATAACAACCTCATTTGTTTCTCACAAGACAAATAAGAAGGAAACAATCCCTCACTCAGGTGAGAAACACAGGAGACTCATGAACAAATCCACAAGGGCCGTGACGAGGATTTGTGGATTTGTTCATTTGATGCATCACGTTAGTGTGATCTCTGTGTGTGACAGGAGACTCCTTGACTGGTGAGTGGAGCCATCAAGGTCTATGACATGGTAGAGTCAGTCACCACTTACCAGGTCACCAGCACTTGAGAAAGTAAGTTGGTAGTGGGTAAGAGTCTTGACCTATGACTCAGGCAGGAGAGCTCCTCTGGCAGCCTCGCCGTCTGTTGACATGGGGATAAGCTGCGCAAGGTTGGCACACTTCCTGCCTCCTGCGCACCTCACACCAATAGGTCATATATCCTCGTGCCTTAACTGGGTGACGTGAATATAATTATGAAGCAGGATATAAACTACATTGACAGGAATCTTGACGTGTCGTGAGTCATTACTATAATGGGTTCTGTTGATGATAATGTCACAACCTCGCACTTATCACTCGGTCAACTTGACTTGTTTATCTCTATGATACAAGTTGGCCTCACAATCTACCACAAATTATATGCTATCGATGCCAACGATGCCATTTCCGGTAGCTCGGTGAAATTAGAGTATATATCATAGCCGACTTGGATCAGGTCTAGACGCGTACCGTTATGAAAACCACTTCAAATTAAACGCTTATGGAAAGCCTAAGTTGTGTGTATTCTACATACTGTACTCTACACATGTACACCTTTATGTACATGTGCAGTCTTGTTGTTTATCGTTATATTCATCATCTTGATGAATGGTCGAAAAAGAACTTGAAGTGAATTATTAAAGATGTTATTTGAATTACAATTTTTGGTTTATTTAAATCTGCAATTTATAAAATATTATTTTATGATCTCAGATGTGGTTGACTGGAGGTAGTGTATTCACCTAGGTGTGCTTGCGGGGGTTGAGCTCTGGCTCTTTGGTCCCGCCTCTCAACTGTCAATCAACTGGTGTACAGATTACTGTTCTCTATCATACCTACATTTGAAACTGTGTGGGTAGTAGTGGTTTCATATTGATAGCGGTAGCATGATTGATGAATGATTACATCATTTTGCTAACCTAATGCCACAGAATTCGAATCCCTAGAGTAATGCTAGTTGTAACACAGCTTAGACTGGTTTTGGATAATTAAAACCCAGCTGAAATATCCACACGAAAATGAGGAAAATATACTTTTATTTTCTATATATATATATATTTATATATACAAGAGTTTTTACATTTTTGTACAGCCACTAGCAGGCATAGTGTTTCTGGCAGGTCCTTAATCCTAATTTTTCCCAGAATACGACCCGCCAAATCGTTTAACAACCAGGTACCCATTCACTGCTGGGTGAACAGAGGCTACAGATAAAGATTGACGCCCAGTAAATCCTCCCCGGCTAGGATAGGAACCCAGGACAAAGCGCTCGTGAAAACCCAGGCGAGTGTGTTACCACTTCGCCACGGGGACTGCAAACGTTTATATTTGGGTCCGTGTTGGGTCCAGACCCGAGAATAGTTGATGTGCAAACACTTACCTCTCCGTGCCCTTTGAGTATGCAAATTTTGCTATCGTTTGGTAGGTTATTGATGGCCGTATAGATGGTAGTAGTGTTTGGGGGTAGTAGTGTTTGGGGTGGTAGTTGTGGTAGTAGTGAGTTGAGGTGTGTAAGTATTTATCAATACTGTATTGACCTATGACTGTGAACGGGAGGCGAGATCTGCCTCTTCACCCCCTTTCCCCCACGTAGCTAAAGTTACCTGGTATATTGAAATAGTTTGATGTTAGATACTCTGTTTTTTTTTACTGGTGAAACTGGCAGCTTCTACGAGTTTCAGTGCATTCAACTTGACCACCGTCCTGCTTAGCCTCTGGTGTTTTATTACCTGTGTGTGTGTGTGTGTGTGTGTGTGTGTGTGTGTGTGTGTGTGTGTGTGTGTGTGTGTGTGTGTGTGTGTGTGTGTACATATACTGTTTGCCCTCCTGACCATAAATATCTGTCTCGCCAGTTATAAAAACTTGCTCATCTTACTTACTTCCTTATGCCTGGTGCAGACCTGTGTTGGTGAGTGTGGTGGTGGTAGTGGTGGTGTTATTAGTATTATTATTTTCTACCACAGACGTGGCCACACATTTACAATGCTAACCGGCATATTATATATACATTTTCTTATGTCCTCCATGGACAGGGTTAAAGATCTGTTATACATATACATCAGTGATCTATTTAAACAATCAAGCATAGAAGGTGATGGTAGTGCTTTTAAAATGCTACTCTAACCTCATACATAATTACATGCATTTACGTCTGTTCTACATAAACAGTGTTCAAGGTATGTTATTTTATATATAATGTGATTATTGTACGTTTATGGTGAAACATTTTACAAAGGTGAAATGCAAGTCTGTCTAGATTACACATACATACACACACACATACATACATACATACATACATACATACATACATACATACATACATACATACATACATACATACATACATACATACATACATTTGTCTCTTCTACTTTGACATGTAAGATAGCTATTATAGATGTTTGTGCGTCATGTAACAACTTAACCACAGAGAGCTATTAAGATGCTTTTACAAGCTCAAGTTATAGTTACATCATGTACACTGTTTAACTGATGCATTACATAGTCAATCTTGGGTACAAGTCCAGTACAGTATATCATAGTGCTCAGTATTGATACAGTATTGACAGAATTCAGTATATCTCAACCCAGGGGGAGGGGCGAAGGGAACTATCAGGGGGAAAGCACCAAGTCATTACGACTATATAGCACTGGGAAGGGGTCAGGATAAGGATTTGGGATGGGACGGGGGGAAGGAATGATGCCCCAACCACTTGGACGGTCGGGGATTGAACGCCGATCTGCATGACGCGAGACCGTCGCTCTACCGTCCAGTCAGTATGGGACATTCTATAATATAAAGTTAAAGGGAAAGCAGGTTTTCTCTTTCACAAAGTTAACACATGATGTATTCTATATTTACTCGTCCAGGTTGCCAGTATTTCCTTACATTCCTTCGGCTCATTTGCTTTTCCAGCTTCCACCTGTATCCTCTCTCTGTGCTTTATCTCAATTTAAAGAGACTGCTCCTTTCCACTTTGTCTATCCACTCCTCTCATTGTCTCTTTTGTGATCATATTCCTCTGTTTCTTCTATCCTCTAGGCTTGTGAGATCTAGTCTGAACCTCTCCTCAAAGCTTAACCCTTACAGAGCTCTGCCACCAGTCTTGTTGTAAACCTCTGTACTTTGCTTTTATGCTTCACAAGTTGCAAATTCCATGCTGGTGCTGGATTTTCCAGTAGTGATCTAACATATAATGTAGAGTTTTGATTTATGTTTCTAAACGATGTTCTGATGTTTCAAGTTGCCGTATTATGTTGTGGTATTGTTGTGTGTCTCTGGTGGTAAAGCTGGTCTTGTGTCTACTTCCACATCTTTCTTATCCCTATAGCTTTCTTCTCGGTCTTCTTTCCACTCTTCCCAGTTTCATTACCTTACATTTGCTGGGGTTAAACTCAGTCGTCACTCTCCTCGTAAGCTTTGTCTAGTTCGCAAACAACGGCGCACAAGAATTAACCTGAGGTTGGTAATCTATATAGAATATTAACATCAGAGACCCATATAACGAGTATTGAGGTACCCCGCTTGTGACATCTTGGTGACCCTGTCCTAGAAGTCTGACTAGTCTGTCAGGTCGCACTTCCCACCTCTTGAACATGTTCTTCCTCTGGTACAATGTTGAACTCTTGTATATATATAAATAAATAAATAAAAAAAAGATATATGGAAGTTCCCCATCCTGATAAGGGAGATCATTTGTCCCCGTTACTTATTGTTGAGTAATTATACAAAGAAGGCGCCAACCCGGAACACTGTTTAGCACCGTCAGTGTTGCACAACATTAAACACTGCTTACATAACATCGATATTTACACGAGAACATCAACACGTAAGACAAGCGATGTTAAATGTAACAATTTCACCGATGATTAAATCTTAGGAACAGCAGGAGAGAAAGATTTTTGATTGTTAAGTTTCTTACAGCCATCTTTGTGTTCCTGGAGGCCGTCTCCCGCTCTCTTGAGTATAATTACCTGATCCTCTACTGTCATTTGTTTAGTGTGCGGCTAACTAACAGCCTGGCCGCGTGTTCTCTTTCATCCCCGTTACCTTCATCAACTGAGTTTCTGTGTAGTTCCTACCTCTTATGCACTTTGTTGACCAGACCACACACTAGAAGGCAAAGGGACGACGACGTTTCGGTCCGTCCTGGACTATTCTCAAGATCGACTTGAGAATGGTCCAGGACGGACCGAAACGTCGTCGTCCCTTCACCTTCTAGTGTGTGGACTGGTCAACATACTTCAGCCACGTTATTGTGTCTCATCGCCTCTTATGCACTTATTTGCACTTATTTTTAGCTCCGTAATGTGCTCCCTGTTGACCTCCATGCTGTTGTTGTTGTTGTTATAGATTCAGCTACTTGGAACAAGTTCCAAGTAGCACGGGCTATGGTGAGCCCGTAGTGGACTTACCCTGGCACAGGAGCTGTGCTGTGTTTCTGGCCTCCGTGCTGTTGTTGTTGTTGTTTCAGATTTAGCTACTCAGGACGAAGTGTGCATGTAGCACGGGCTATGGAGAGCCCGTAACCTCCGTGCTGTGCTGCCCGTACTTTATACCCTGGTAGACCTGCCAGGCACCGGGTACTGGACCTCAGGTGAATCCTGCTTTTCTGACTACCGTCTGTCTTGAGTGGGATGAGGACCTTCGTGATCCACGTAGGCCTATATTCCTGGCCTCAAATTCCGACACATTTGGTATCTTGTCGTCAGAGCATTTTACCGGAAGAGCGTCGTGCAAGTCTTGGTAGTGATCTTGGGGCGAGATGTTACCAGGCGACCTTCGTCTTGTGTGGCCAGTACACACGCATTGTTTGGAACACATGTTCTTAGTGGTAGCGGTGGTGGTTGTGGTGGTTGGGGGTGGTAGTTGTGGTAGTTGGGGGTGGTAGTTGTGGTGGTAGTTGCGGTGACTGGCGTAGTAACCCAGCCATCAAATAGTCACAGACGTGGACATATTTCCTTGTTCTTCTTTAAGGCCGTTAATATGTGCGAAATGTATATCTGTGCGAAATGTATATATATTCATATAAAGAACAATGTATGAGGTAACCAGTAACAAGGATACACACACAACATATTAATACAAGAGTTTGTGTAGAATATTTGAGGAGTGTTGTGCTTCATGTTGGCGCAGCGTACAAGGTGGACAAGTTTTTGTGGTGTGGCGGGAAGTTGTGGTGAGTGCGAGGAGTCATAGTGTGCGGGCGGTGGTGGAGGCACAGTGGTGAGCACACTGGTGGTGTAGTGTGTACTCTGTGTGGAGGTGTAGTGTGGGTGTGGTATAGCGTGGACGGACACAACCCTTAACAACACAGGACACGCCACAACTCGTGGAGCAGACAGCTTGGTGCTGTAGCAGTTGTGCGCCAGACTGTGCAGTAAGGGGCACTCAATAAGAGCAGCCTTCACAACACGCAAGACCTCCATTCTTGGCATAAGAAAACAAGCGCCTGTTATTGGTTCTCTCCCGAGTATCCCTCACAGATATATTTGGTCTGTAACGCTGTGTAAACTTTACATTTACTTTGAACGATCTTCCAGATCTACGGTTCAGACGTTTTCTATAACTAGTTCATAATTACAATACACGCTTAGTTAAAGTAATATTGTGGTTCCGGTCCTGAATATAGTTACTGTGAGGGTGTGTAACTTGTGCCAGCAGACACTGGGTGGTGCGAGACACACAAGCTGATCAACTCTGCCATTGACAGGTAATATTAATACAGTATAACAACCTTCTTCAGTATTAGTCACGTGTTTTACCACGTCGCGTCCCTTGTGTCCCAGTGAGCACACAGCCTGGAGGACCGCGACGTTGAGAGATAAACAAAACAACAAAGAGGAACTGTGACATATTAACATAGGTCCTCGTTGTCAAGGGAATCATCGTGTCAGAATATTGTGCACTTCCTTAATAAACATGCTCTCGCAATCTATAATAATCGAAACACTTCGCTCGCCCGTGCATTTTCAGCGGTTAATATGACGCCGCCAACTCTTGCCTCAGACCAAAAACTGGGCGCCAGTAGCGGGGGGTTCCCCGGGTCGACACCCGGTCAACTGGACACCAGTCCTCGCCACCTTGCAATAGGCTTCATTTTCTTGTTGACCAGACCACACTAGAAGGTGAAGGGACGACGACGTTTCGGTCCGTCCTGGACCATTCTCAAGTCATCGACAAGTCATCGTCAACATACTTTAGCCACGTTACTGTGACTCATCGCCTGCATTTTCTGCTGTTTTACTATAAATTTAGTGAAAATTTTGCCTGTTGTTGTTGTTTTAGATTCAGCTACTGGGAACAAAAAGTTCCAAGCAGCACGGGCTATATAGTGAGCCGTCGTACTCACCTGGTACAGGAGATGTGCCCAAATTTTTGGTCCATACTGGGTACTTTTGTGTTGCATCCATCATACACCACACTCTACTGGTGTACAGGTTCCTAGGCCTCAAGAAGCTCAGGAATCTGTACACCAGTACATTGACACTTGAGAGGCGGGACCAAAGAGCCAAAGCTCAACTCAAACTCATCCTCGCAAGCACAACTAGCTGAGTACATACACCACACTGAAGGTCCCAGTAAGTCTGCTGCTGAACCTATTGGTCTAAAATTCTAAACAAGTTCATTTGGAGTATAAGAATGTTCACACAATTTCAGTAACAATGATCAAGCGTAAGCCAGTCCTTAAAATTAAACCACTTGTTATGGAATAATCAGGGTGACGGAGGCCACAGCTTCACTATACACCATATTCATCACTGTAACCAACTTCACTACACAACAATCATTATTATTATATCCATCTTCACTATATACTGTCTTCATCTATGTGATTGGGCACTGTTGGATTACCTAGCTATAAATTACTCTCTCACCACCTTCCCTACCCTTCACCACCTTCCCTACCCTTCACCACCTTCCCTACCCTTCACCACCTTCCCTACCCTTCACCACCTTCCAAAAATCGTGTTCAAAAATCTTAGAAGATTGTGAGGCATTCCTTGGGTGGTTAAAGGAAGTGTTACCAACCTGGAGCACCTCCAGACTTAATGACACATCCACCTAATCTGTCGTATATATAAAGATCCAATGTGGGTGCCTACACGTAGGGCTGAGAAGAGGTAAGGTAATAAGGAGAAAGTGGTAAGACAGTAAAGAGTATGTAGCACTTGGATGGGATATAAGGATAAGGAGCTGGGATAGGACAGAGGGCCGTCGAGGATGGAACGCAGACCTGATAGAAGAGAGACTGTGCCTGTACCGTACAGTGCAAGTGGTTATCTTGAGATGATTTCGGGGCTTTATTGTCCCCGCGGCCCGGTCCTCGACCAGGCCTCCACCCCCAGGAAGCAGCCCGTGAAAGCTGACTAACACCCAGGTACCTATTTTACTGCTAGGTAACAGGGGCATAGGGTGAAAGAAACTCTGCCCATTATTTCTCGCCGGCGCCTGGGATCGAACCCAGGACCACAGGATCACAAGTCCAGCGCGCTGTCCGCTCGGCCGACCGGCTCCCATTATAACATAAGCCGCCGGTGTATCACTCTGCTGTATAGTGAAGATATTGTCTTGTCCCCTCCAGCGACTCTTTAATATTGTGTGTTGTATGGTTGGGACCTTCATAAGTGGTATGTTGACACTTGTGTTGTGGAGTGTGACTTGAGTGTGGCAGCGAGACACACTTAACCCCGCTAGAGTGTCATGTCACACTTGAGCGGTATAGTTGAGCAATTGATGCTCTCTTGCCCAACTTCACTCCTAGTGTACCCAGGTCGTGGAGGCTGTCTCCTGCCTGCAGGTCATGGGGGCTGTCTCCTGCCTGCAGGTCATGGGGGCTGTCTCCTGCCTGCAGGTCATGGGGGCTGTCTCCTGCCTGCAGGTCATGGAGGCTGTCTCCTGCCTGCAGGTCGTGGAGGCTGCCTCCTGCCTGCAGGTCATGGGGGCTGTCTCCTGCCTGCAGGTCGTGGAGGCTGTCTCCTGCCTGCAGGTCGTGGAGGCTGTCTCCTGCCTGCAGGTCATGGAGGCTGTCTCCTGCCTGCAGGTCATGGGGGCTGTCTCCTGCCTGCAGGTCGTGGAGGCTGTCTCCTGCCTGCAGGTCGTGGAGGCTGTCTCCTGCCTGCAGGTCATGGAGGCTGTCTCCTGCCTGCAGGTCATGGAGGCTGTCTCCTGCCTGCAGGTCATGGAGGCTGTCTCCTGCCTGCAGGTCGTGGAGGCTGTCTCCTGCCTGCAGGTTATGGAGGCTGTCTCCTGTCTGCAGGTCGTGGAGGCTGTCTCCTGCCTGCAGGTCGTGGAGGCTGTCTCCTGCCTGCAGGTTATGGAGGCTGTCTCCTGCCTGCAGGTCGTGGAGGCTGTCTCCTGCCTGCAGGTCGTGGAGGCTGTCTCCTGCCTGCAGGTTATGGAGGCTGTCTCCTGCCTGCAGGTCGTGGAGGCTGTCTCCTGCCTGCAGGTCGTGGAGGCTGTCTCCTGCCTGCAGGTCGTGGAGGCTGTCTCCTGCCTGCAGGTCATGGGGGCTGCCTCCTGCTATTCAGCAAGAATATAACAGTCATTTGAATGCAGGCGATGAGTCACAATAACGTGACTGAAGTATGTTGACCAGACCACACACTAGAAGGTGAAGGGACGACGACTTTTCGGTCCGTCCTGGACCATTCTCAAGTAGATTGTGAGAATGGTCCAGGACGGACCGAAACGTCGTCGTCCCTTCACCTTCTAGTGTGTGGTCTGGTCAACATTCATTTGAATAGCGGTGGGATAAATGCTACAGCCGCAGACGTTGAGAGTGGGAAGGTCACATTCATGTAGCATAATGAGACACAAGGTCACGCACTACCTTCACTACCCACATCTGGGACACTCCTGCTACATTTTGAGAACAATATAATTTTAAATAAAATATTCAGATACTTCAAGAACATTAGTGATAGTCTAGTCATTAGATAGATAGTCTATTTTATGCGTAAATATCCACCAGGAAAATTAAGGGAAAGTTTTGGTGTTTGAAGACATTATGAAGGAAATGCAGAATGATGAGAGGAGTTTATAAATATATACCCAAACATCACGTGACTAGACAGAACACAAGGGGCTAAAACATCAACTGGAGGTGAGATGATACAGTGGATGATACTAGATATTCATACATTCATACACTATTTGTATACCTATCACTACTCTTACCAATTCTTAAGTTATCTAATTGCTATAATTCTGTACTAACATTAATATTATCTAAATTAATTGGAATGATTCCAAAGTTTGTTGGTGCAGCATGATATGTAGCCGAGTATGATGATTGATAAAGATTAAGCCACCCAAGAGGTGGCACGGGCATGAATAGCCCGTAAACCCCGCCGAGTATGAGATGAAGCGCCTCACTTATAGGTCCACTGTATCATGTCACACTCCTGTATACATGATGGCTGGTGCAGTATGTGGACGGTCATTGCTGGCCAAGGTGGGACCTCCATGTAAGTCAAGTGCAGGCTTCCTGTCCCCGACAACGGCCATTATTATTGGTGGCATTGTAGAAAGGTGTTACGTTATTATTATTTGGAACATTATTAGCACCGTGAATTCAAGTGAACAAGGTAGGCAGATGACCCGCACGAGTCATTCATCCTTAAACTGACAAGTGTGTTTTTGTCTCAATAATACCTCGCATTATCTGCCGCCGCTCACTATGTCATGCCGCTAACATTAAACACGAACAGGCAACGGTTTTGTTTGTTCAAAACTTGTCAGTTTATGAAGACTGACTCTCCCGTTACTGCTGTAAAGTGTTTATATTTTATGCACTTATAAATGTGTCAGTTTAATGTGCATTAAATAGTAATAATCTTTATGTGTTGCAGGTTCTCCTCAATGGACGGATTCTTCTTCTCGATATTCCTAGCTGTGTGCATCGCAGCGGCCATAGTGATCCGCTTCTTGTGCACCAGAATCAACTGTAGAGGTCGGGAGGTTTCCCAAGACGACGAGATCATCATCTCCAGGGGCACCACGCCCGTCATCGTGGCCTCACAGACCAGCCGCCAGCAGCAGCAGCAGATGCAACAGCTGTCTCGCGCCATCACAGACTCTCCGCTCGTGACTCGAAATGGAGAGGTTTTTACGATTTACACATTTTCGACTCCGTCGACTCCGGAGGTTGAGCGGTCAAGCCGCACTCCGCCTCCTCCCAAATACTCTTCTCTCGCCGACTCCCCACCCAAGTATGAGGACCTCTTTCCGTTAACGGACATCTGCACTTCCTGCAAAAGCAACATTTCCCTTCCGGAGGAATACACTCTTCCCGTCATCGCTCTTCAGCACCAACACCTCCTCCAGCCTCCTTATGATCCTCATTTGCCAGCATTTGCCAGCATTGCCGCAGCAACCATTAAAGTATCATCAGATCTCTCCCCGGAGCCTACACCCTCCCCCAGTCCTACCACCACTCCAAGCGGCCCGCTTGTTCCACATGACTCTGTCCATGCCACAGGCCCTTCCCACAGCCCAGTCCACAGCCCAGTCCACAGCCCTGCCCACAGCCCTGTCCACAGCCCTTCCCACAGCCCTGCCCACAGCACTTCTCACAGTCCTGCCCACAGCCCCAGCCTCACCCATAGAACTATACCGACCGCCAACACCAGTACCTTCGACTCGACCCAAACATCTTCCGACATAACACCAACCACTTGGGTAATGCCACCAGACGAGAGGCCATCTGTGTCCACCTTCCCTGTAACTAGGGATGGTCAGTAAAGTGGCTGAAACACGTCAAACTTGGAATTGTGATCAGTCTTGCCTCACAGTTAGATCTAATCTAAATGGGGACAAAAAAGTGCCTTGGAATCGGTTTGAGGCAGTCATAGCTCAAGATAATCTCAGGTGATGTGATGGAGCTGGTGTGAAGTAGCTAGGATCACCGCTCCTACGCTTTGTGATGCTAGTATGCTCATGACTTTCCACTGATGCTGTGGAATGTAAACTTAAGTGGTGCTGTGACACGTGACTCTGTCTGGTGCTATGTCCACTTGATCTTGACAGGTGATTCTGTCGCACATGAGCTTGAATGACGGTGTTATATCACGATAGCGACTGGCACTGTCACTTGAAACTGACATGTGTACAGTCACATAATTCTAACTGGCGGTCCTGTCAAGATCTTGACTTGCCAGGTCAACTGGTGTCATGTCAGCTGGTGTTAATTAGCAGTGTCACACATCAGATGATACTTTGTGGTCTAGTCACAGACTTAGTGGTGGTGAAGGCTTGAGAGGTGACGGTAGTCGAAGGCTGCTGGGAGAGATGTTTGCTAGCTTCTCTACTCTCCTGTTAGGCGCCACGAACACTTCTGCAGCATAATACTATATACATATTTAGTTACTCTTATGATGTAACTTACTGTTACCAAACAATTATATAAACTAAGCTGTGGTCTCGGGTCATTAACCCGTGTCCCTCGTGGACCATTACGATATAGAAGGAACCTATATTTTTTTGTAACAATATGAAAGAATGAAAGCATTTTCTACAACAAAAAATATATGGAAAGCAATGTAAATAATGTATGGAATTCTTAAATAGTGGTCTCGTACCTTTACTTAATGTGAATGTCTTACGACGCGTCTTAAGGGTACAAGTTTTTATGCTCAAAGTGGTTGGAATATTTTACTATGGCTTTGCAGGTGGCGGTGGAGGTCGCCGGGATGACCATGGTACACCATGCTATAGTATGAGTGTGTGGTTATAACACTGACCATGACTCTGGTCACAACACTGACCACGCAGCTGGTCACAACACTGACCACACAGCTGGTCACAAGACATTTCAATATTTCCTCAATACATGACCAATGCCACCTGCTTCATTTATTATAAGATTGTGTTGTGGGACATTAATTTGTCCAGTGATAAAGACAGTGAACTGAGGTTTGTGTCGTAACATGTGATAAAATAACAGGGTAATATTACTCACAACAAATATCCATAAAATATGGAACAGGAGAGCATCTGAGGGTCCAGGAGCTGTGGTTCAACACACACAGCCAGGTAAACACTCAGTGAGTAATTACCAAAAGGTACCAAGCCGGGCAGGCTACACAGTCCTGGCTTAGTGCCTTCTGTTGATAATTACTTGGCTTAGTTACCGAGTGCTTACCTGACTGTGTGTTTGTGGGGGGGGGGGGGTTGAATCATAGCACTTGGACCCTGCCTCTCAGTCACAGTCATCTCTCATACTCTAGCAACGCCATCTATATTCGTGGTTAGCCATTATTATTATTATTATCCATCCCATTGCTTAGTACTTACCAAGTAACACACATGTACAGTGTAGAACACACACATGTACACTGTAACACACATGTACAATGTAGTACACACACATCTACAGTACAGACATAAACACAATTGACAATAAAAGGTACAGCCTAGCTATTATTCAACATTTGCTAGATGTTTTTGTCCCATGTCATATTAGCAGTAATGTGTTTGAGTGTGACTAGCATTGTGTTACTGGCGCAGTTTGAAACATATTATTATCCATCGCGGAATTTGAGACAGATGGTGAAGACTATAAATCCATATTTTCTTTTCAGTACTGTACAATAATAATAATAATAATCACAATGTTTATGTAGATAAAAGTACATACAACAGTGCATACAAAATTAGTTAAAAGCAGAATGTTGGATCAACCTATATATATATATATATATATATATATATATATATATATATATATATATATATGTCGTACCTAGTAGCCAGAATGCACTTCTCAGGCTACTATACAAGGCCTGATTTGCCTAATAAGCCAAGTTTTACTGAATTAATATATTTTCTCTATTTTTTTCACATGAAATGATAAAGCTACCCATTTAATTATGTATGAGGTCAATTTTTTTTTATTGGAGTTAAAATTAACGTAGATATATGACCGAACCTAACCAACCCTACCTAACCTAACCTAACCTATCTTTATGGGTTAGGTTAGGTTAGGTAGCCGAAAAAGTTAGGTTAGGTTAGGTTAGGTAGCCGAAAAAGTTAGGTTAGGTTAGGTTAGGTAGGTTAGGTAGTCGAAAACCAATTAATTCATTAAAACTTGGCTTATTAGGCAAATCGGGCCTTGCATAGTAGGCTGAGAAGTGCGTTCTGGCTACTAGGTACGACATATATATATATATATATATATATATATATATATATATATATATATATATATATATATATATATATATATATATATATATATATATATATATAATATATATATACTATGCCTGAAGTCACCAATACGCACAGCGTTTCGGACAAGATGTGGAAAAAATAAAGTTACAAACTAAAACTTAATACCAATTGAGATGTGTGTTTACCGGCTAGTAATAACTAGCGCCAGCACTGAGGCGTGTGTGGTGGTGGCTGGGGAGTCTTCAACTGGCAGCGCTCGTCCGGGGCCACACAATAGGCGCGGCCCACCAGGTTTCATCAAATATATATGCAACAGCTTACGACATCTGTACATCAGTATTCAATCATGGCGGCTTTGATTATATTTAATAAACAGTTTATGAGTTCCGAAGACTTCTAAGTTGTTTATAACAATAATAACCTTGGGTTGTGAAGTTTCGAAACTAGTACAGTAATGTGTAAACAAAGCCTCAGTTTTGAGGAAAGGTGTACTTTTGAAACTGAAATAAGTTTATTGAGGTAAAATACACACAAAGGGATGAGGTAGCTCAAGCTATTCTCACCCCGTTCAGTACATCGTGTTAATACAGACATAGACACACACATCACAAGCAATAAACGTATTACCGAACATTCTGAGAGATAAACATATACATTTTCTAAGGTGTACTAGTTTCCGTAAGTGGCTACTTAAGTGTTTGATGAACTCTACCCTGTTACGGGCTCACCTTAGCCCGTGCTACATGGACATTTCGTTCTGAGTAGGTAAATCTAAATCAACAAAAGAACCCTACCGTGGTGGTTGGGGCGTCCTTCACCCGTAGCGGGCAGCGCTCAACGCAGGAACAGTTCGCACAACAGAAAAATACTTGGGAACTGTTCGTAACTTTAGTCAAATTAGCAATTGTTAGTTTGTAATAGAGGTTGGTGCCAAGCAGCGCCATGGGTGTTCTCCTCATGCTGTTGGGGGGGAGGGGGGGGGGGGGGGGTAGTCACCCATTTCCAATTTTAAAATGTTCCATATACAGATTTGTTATTTATTTGTATTATGTTATCATGTTTAGTTTGTATTATGTTAATACATGTTTAGTTAGAGGTTGCAACCCGTTCTCGCACTTTCTTATAGTCAATATTGACTTATTAAATACGTGCATATGTGACATACTAATTTATTGTAATTACTAATTGTAATTACGAAGCAATAAGATGCTTATCTTAACATACTAAGAAGGTTAGGTAAGGTCGGTGTTTTCTATGAAGCTTTTCAAGGTAAACTAAAATATACACAATAAATTAGTATGTCACATATGCACTTATTCAATAAGTCAATATTGACTTAAAGAAAGTGCGAGAACGGGTTGCAGGCATGCAGAGAACACTTCCAGTTTTAACAAAGCTCCAAACATTCAATGTGTAAAGTGTTCGTCATTATGTATTACAACATGTTATTCCGTCCCTGTTAAAGTGTCCTAATTGTTCGCTCTATCATTAAGGAGGGCGATGCATTATTTAACTAATTGTATGTAAGAGAATGCAAAAAAATTACAATGTACAAATACCTGTGTAAAAAGCCAATGTTTATACCAGTGTGAGAATAATAAAATGTATGGACCTACTTCTCTTGCCTTTTATTATGTTATGTAAGATGTGATTCATGGTTATGTGGTTTAGTATTAATAGTATCATAGCCACTCTTCTAGTTAATATATATTCTGCATTATATGTTGACCACCTATTTGCTATTGTATCGATGATTTTCATTTAAAAGTTAAATTACAAATGCAATGAACAGGTCATTAACCTGGTCACCAAATCTTGTATTAAATGTTCATAAAAATTAACATGCTTAAATCAATATTAATATAGAGAGTAAGTCATAATAACGTGCCTGAAAATTAGACACCCAGCCCACATGTTTGAAAATAAAGGAGTTGACGTTTCGGTCCATCGTGGACCATTATAAAGTGTAGTGTTCAAGTACGTTTATTGAGACAATAATAATTGAGACAAGCACTAGGTAGGAAACTATGAGGATGAAATTAGGTACTTTTTGGCTTTATTTTTGAATAAGGTGTAGGTAGGACAGCTTTTTAATTTTTTAGTTAATTAACCAACAATTGTTTAGGTATACACAAGTTACCGCACTCAAAAGGATAGAGTAGCTTAGACTATTTCTACCCCAGAGAGTGCCAACGAAAGTCAATATATAAGACAAGAATGTGAAGTTGAAGGCGAGAAGACCATTGAAGTTAATAATAATAAAGGCAACTATAGACGAAATGTCGAAGAGAAAGAGGTGGGAAAAAAGGCAAAATTAATAGCAAGAGAAGATAAGATAAGATAAAGAAAAGAGCGAGCCTATAGGGGCTAAAGGTAAGTCAGATCCCCTTTAGTTACATACTGAGAAAGGCAAGAGTCAACACCAACAAAGCCAAGACTAAAGTTCATATTGCAACCCGTTCTCGCACTTGTTTACAGTCAATATTGGCTTATTTAATAAGTGCATATGTGACATTCTAATTGATTGTGAATATTTTAGTTTACCTTGAAAAGCTTCATAGAAAACACCGACCTCACCTAACCTTCTTAGTATGTTAAGATAAGCATCTTATTGCTTCTTAATTACAATTATTACTTAACCTATACCTAAGAGTACCTAAGTAACCTAGGTAATTTTTGGCTTTATTTTTGAATAAGGTGTAGGTAGGACAGCTTTTTAATTTTTTAGTTAATTAACCAACAATTGTTTAGATATACGCAAGTTACCGCACTGATGAACTGGCTCTTTAGTGTGGCAGAATTGCCACCCCTTTCACCTACTGATAACAAAAGAAAATGGAAGTATTTAAGCTATGTCTAAAATATTCCGGGGCTACTGTCGTCTTGGTTTTCGTGTAGGATTAAAATATACTTGTTAGTTTATCTGAAGCTATTTGGGTGATCATAATAACCCTCACGCAGTCGAAATAGACCTTAAACCCTACACGAAGCTGTAAATAGAATACTACACTTGGTTTCATGTCGAATCTTGGATTGATTTATCATTTGTTTCTCGGACGGTAAAGGTAATTATGAGGGAAAAAGCTCAAAGCCAGTATGAATATAGCACTTAGAAGACACATGAGAACAAGGAGCTGGAACAGGACAGAGAGATGGAACCCTGCCCAATCACTTAGCCGTCAGAGATCGATTCGCCGACCTATAAGAAGCGAGACCTCCACTGTATTGAGTCCAAGTGATTGGACTCTTGGGTGGGAAGTGATCGAAAATAATTTAGAAAATAACAGCAACAATATCCCTCGTGCCCCCCCCCCCCCCCCACAAAAACAAAAGAACAATGTGAGAAATCTTCAACTACTCAGCTGAGCGCAAGACATTACTTCCATAACACACTATCTACATTCCTGATATTAATCATATTATGCACTTGTACGTTAGGAGAATTTTAACAAAACATTTCCAGTCTAACATATATCTTTTTAAGTTTTGTAAGGAGAAGCCAAATATACAAAATGGACTAGAGTTGCACTGCGGGCCACAACATACTTATATGTTATGACGTAAGTATGTTATGACAATTAATATAAACACAATTTCTGCATGACCCTGGGCGTGTGGCAGCGTTAATAGCCTCTCGATTTATAAGTCATGACGTTTACTTCATGGGTGTTCAAGTTCTTTATTACACTCCTCCAGCACCTGGTGTTAGTACTCACCTAGTTGTGTTTGCGGGGGGGTTGAGCTCTGGCTCTTTGGTCCCGCCTCTCAACCGTCAATCAACTGATGTACAGATTCCTGAGCCTACTGGGCTCTGTCATACTGTGTATGGAGTCAGCCTCCACCACATCACTTCCTAGTGCATTCTATTTACTAACTACTCTGACGTAGGCACTGAAAAAGTTGTTTCTAATGTCTCTGTGGCTCATTTGGGTACTCAGCTTCCACCTGTGTCCCCTTGTGTGTGTGCCACCAGTGTTAAATAATCCATCCTTGTCCACCCTGTCAATTCCACAGTGGTAGTGGTGGTGGTGGTGTAGTGGTGGTGGTAATGGTGGTGGTGGTGTAGCGGTGGTGCCTGGTGGTGGTGTAATGGTAGTGCTGGTAGTGGTGATGGCAGTATGCGTCGTAATCACTATACTCTTCGTAATAAAAACATTCATATACTCGCACTTCGTAAAGCTTCGTTCTGCTGTCGTGTAACATATTAGGCTACGTCCTCGACTCACAATCAAGGGACCCAACTTCAATCCCTAAGCAGGACACATTAAACGTCGGGGCACATTTCTTTTCACCTGATACCTACGTTTACCTAACAGTATAACAGGCACCCCGAATTAGGAAACTATTGTGGGTTGCATCCGGGGGAGTGGGGATGGGGGCGGAAATAGTCATTGGCCTGGGCCCTAGTGAAGGCCTCCATAATTCTAAATACAGACTTCCTGTCCCCGACAATGGGAATTATTAATTCAGAAATTAGAAAGGTGTAGTGGTAGCAGCGAGGGAGGTCGCCCCATTGTTGCACCTATAATTACGTTTGGTTAGGCTAGAGGAGGGTATATTAAGTTAGGGTAGGTTAAGTTAGGGTAGGGTACGTTAAGTTAGGGTTGGGTAGGTTAAGCTAGGTTGGTGGAGATTAAATTACGGTAGGGTAGGTCAAGTTCAGTTTGATAAGCTTAATTATATTGAAATAGATTAGGCTAAGTTCTTAAATCTAATTAACTAAACCTTTATTTCGCAATATCGGGGCATGCGCCGTATAAGTCAGGGAAAACAGTGATAGTAATGTCCCAGTTATCATAGACTTATACTTGTTCGATGATGTCTCAGCTATTATGGGCTTGTCTGGTGATGTCTAAGGCTATGTATGGGCTTGCACGGCGATGTCACAACTCTCTCGTGGGCGTACACAATGATGTCGCAACTATCATTGAACGGTGATATCACAACTATTATGGACTGAACAGTGATGTCGGGTTGCAAGCTGTTATTGCAAATTTCACGAAACACTATAACGATATCGGACAGTGATATTGCGAAATGTTAATTAAGAGCTTGCATGGTGTCACAGGCTTGCATAATGTCACACTATGATGAGATTAAAGGAAATTGTGCATGCCACTATCTTGCATGGTGATGTAACAAAGTCTTGATACGCTTGTATGTTGTTGTTGTTATAGATTCAGCTACTCGGAACAAGTTCCAAGTAGCACGGGCTATGGTGACCCCGTAACTTACCTGGCACAGGAGCGGGGCAAGTAGCACTGGCTATGGAGAGCCCGTAGTGAACTTACCTGGCACAAGAGTGGTGCTGAGGGGATACGCTTGTAGGATGATGTTGCTACTATAGTGTGTGTAATGCCGCAAAGACAGTGAGGAGGCTGTTAGGGCGGGGCGAGGCACGGGGGGCTGGGGGCGAGGCGATCAATAGCTTAGGGTAGGAGCCAGCAGGAGTAAGGGACAACTTTCACAGGCCTCAGGTGCCACGCTACTCGCCTCCTCTCGCTGCCTTGGGCTTCTCTCTTGAGTACTCTCTCATTGCCATGAGTGCCGGTGGTGAAAGCCTACTTAAAAAAAGTCTAAGTGTGTCTCTTCAAAATGTTAAAGTATCATTAATGTGATGTGTATACAAAAGTACACACTGGGACTTAATAAACACTTTAGAACACGGTATAACTGATGGTTTTGTAATAGTACCATTATAATAATAATAATTGTTTTCATAAGGTACAATGGGTTGGTTAGATTACATAAGATTGGTATTTTTACATTCTTGTAAAGCCACTAACACGCATAGCGGGCATTTCATTTTTCACGTTTCGGGCATTCATTCAAAATGCACTGCAGCAATTACCTAGGCGACGCTGAGATTCTTCAATATCATTGTTACTTTATCTTGCATCTTATGTCGTTCTTACATCTGCAACTTTAGTGCTGTAGCTGCTTCTCTAGCAGTACTTACCTAGATGACCCAACCCGTCCTCACACTAGGCTGTTTAAAGCACCGGCCGTCCTCCCCAGACGCATTCATCAATTTTAACATACTGTGTATTAAAAACTGGTTTGTTCTCATATATAAATTAGTAATATTACATATAAAAAATCTATGTATAGTTAGCCGTAAGTACTTATCAAAAGAAGGCACCAAGCCGGGAAGGCTATGCAGCACATAGGCAATCCGTCCTCGACTCAAGTCCATTACATTCAGCGGTCGACCCCACAGACGCATTCATACATTTTTACATGCTGTTCATTCAAAACGGGAACTTTCTCAAATATAAATTAATATTATAACGTATTAGCATATTGTGCATATATAGGCATACGTTAGGTGTTTAGGTTCTGTTGGCAATTATTTGTATTTGAAGTACGCATTAATAGCGTTGTGCTTCGAACAAAATTCGTCAATGAAGCACTTGTTCCAGAAATGCTTGAACAACAGTTGTGAGTCGTGTGTAAACCGTTTTTCATTCATAAACAGGGGGTTTATCGGGTGCATGGAGTCACTTTTAGGTCTTTGTTTGGAGGACGGATTGCATAAAGAGGGTTTGGCGGCTGGACTAATGAGCTTGTATCCTTGTATGTGAGTATTGGCTGAGGTGTCTATGAGATGGGCGATCTAGCTCTTTACGCACAGCCTAAAAGCTGTTTGTAGAATATCCTGGCCAGGGAGGATTTACTGGGCGTCAATCCTTAACTGTAGCCTCTGTTTACCCAACAGTAAAATGGGTACTTGATTGTTAAACAATTTGGCGGAGTCGTATTTCCGGGAAGATAGGAGTAAGGACTTGCCCGAAACGCAACGCGTGCTACCCCCCTTCTTCCTCGCCTAATTCTGCTTGCGGGGGTTGAGCTTCGGCTCTTTGGTCCCGCCTCTTAACTGTCAATCAACTGGTGTACAGATTCCTGAGCCTACTGGGCTCTATCACATCTACATTTGAACTGCCCGAAACGCATTGCGTAATAGTGGCTTTAGGCATTGTATGTACTAGCTCTATCTATATATCGATCCATTAATGTAACATTACTTGTATGTATGTACCCTTCCTGAATAAACATATTTATTTATTTATTTATTTATTTATTTATTTATTTATTTATTTATTTATTTATTTACATTTGAAACTGTGTATGGAGTCAGCCTCCACCACATCACTTCCTAGTGCATTCCATCTGTTAACTACTCTGACACTGAAAACGTTCTTTCTAACGTCCCTGTGGCTCATTTGGGTACTCAGTCTCCACCTGTGTCCCCTTGTTCGCGTACCACCCGTGTTAAACAGTTTATCTTTATTTACCCCTGTCAATTCCTCTGAGAATTTTGTAGGTAGTGATCATGTCTCTCCTTACTCTTATGTCTTCCAGTGTCGTGAGGTGCATTTCACGCAGCCTTTCCTCATAACTCATGCCTCTTAGTTCTGGGACTAGCCTAGTGGCATACCTCTGAACTTTTTCCAGCTCGTCTTATGCTTGACAAGGTACGGGCTCCATGCTGGGGCCGCATACTTCTGGACTGGTCTTACATATGTGATATACAAGGTTCTGAATGATTCCTTGCACAGGTTCCTGAAGGCAGTTCTGATGTTAGCCAGCCTCGCATACGCCCCAGATGTTATTCTTTTGATGTGTGCTCCAGGAGATAAGTTTGGTATGATGTGTGTGTACTGTGTGTGTGTGTGTGTGTGTGTGTGTGTGTGTGTGTGTGTGTGTGTGTGTGTGTGTGTGTGTGTGTGTGTGTGTGTGTGTGTGTGTGTGTGTGTGTGTGTGTGTGTGTGTGTACCTTCCTGAATCGCTCTATATCCCTTGACGTTTAAGCTCTTTGTCGTAATTACTTAATGGTGTTTGTGGGGATTGAGCTGGTTCATCGTTCTGGCTTTCAAAAGTCTGGTACAACCAATTTCAATCTTCTATAGTACTTTGTTATAGCTGTAAAATTGTGAATTAAGTTAATTACCCCCACCATTTCATCCTCTAGTTGCTCCATTTATTAAGCTCAATGGTGGTGGAGTTATTTTCTGTGACTCTAAAAGTGCTCTGCAGTCCTTAAATAATCCATCACAATGTATGTCTGAAGTAGCTTGTAATATTAAATGTAATGTAATTTTTGTCAATGATAATAACTATTGTATAAAATTTGTGTGGATCCCATCCCATGTTGGAGTTAGAAAACATGACTTTGTAGATCGATTGGCCGATGAGGCTTGCAGGAGAGAAAACACTGATTATGACTTTGGACTATCTAATGAAATTATTAAAAACATACAAATTAATGAAATTAATTCAGATTTAGAAGAACTAAGAAATGCCCAGAGACCTGAAAGCTGCAGTATTAAAAGCTATGATAACTTTTGTAATAATAAGTATTTGTATGGTCAGCACAGTAACCGGACCAGGAAATGTGATGTAGTCATTGCGCGAATTCGCCTTGGCTATAGACACATCTGGCAGGTTAGTGAGGCTGAGCTACTACCAGAATACTCAGATTGTAAACTCTGTGATAAACCTTTAATGCTTTCACTAAAACACTATATTGTTGAATGTGAAGCCGTAAACGACTTTAGACTTCCTGGCCTATTGTGCCACCAACTATTGTACCAACCTGTAGTTCCTAATTAAATACCCGGGGAATGTACCTCACAGGAACCATCATTCTCATGGAAGGTACAACATTTCTTCTGTTTCTCAGGATGTCTTATATGTTGAGTCTCTAGAGTTTCTGGGCTGCTGCATCTAGTGTGCCCTTAGTGTAACCTCTATTCCTGAAGAAAATCCATAATTTTTCTAAATAACTGTCCTAAATTGCAACTCCACGCTAGATATATAAGCCTGATGCGTATTCCTGGTAAGGGAGTATTTTTTTTTATAGAAACAGCGTGACACGAAGTATATAGGAGGTACGAATGTAGATTCGAGTTCTTGTAATAGACCCGTGCCGGCAGGCACCTATGGACTCGTGTCCAAGTAGACACGAGTCCAGGAATGGCAACTCCGTCGGGTTTAACTCCACCGTAAAACTAAAGTCCATGTACTGTGTTCATCCATTGATGGAAGTCTTGAATTGCTTAATCTTCCTCTGGCATAACTACTTCAAATATATCATCACTGTAGCGGAAATAGAACAACGGTGCTGGGGCATAGGTTCTACGGAGCTCCGCGAATGCTGTATGCATAAAACCTTCCGCCATTATCACCAAGACTGCTGCACTCTGCGTCCTCTTTCCTCTGCCTGTAGGCCTTACTGCCGACCTGTAGGTCAGTGTCCTCCAGGATGTGTCCTAGACACTGCTCCGTCACCAGTTATGTGACGTTAATAACACTGTTATTAACTTCCATAAATAGTTATGGTAAAATTAGTGGTTGTAGCACTCACCTCTATATCCGCCCAAACTTGTGGGAGCTATAGGACTCTCCCAGGGTAACTTACTGAGATGAAGCCCACAACCCCCACTGATTACTCACAGTTATTTATTTATTTATTTATTTATTTATTTATTTATTTATTTATTTATATATATACAAGAAGGTACATTGGGATTGTGAGGATACATAGCATAGTAATAACATTATTGTAAAGCCACTAGTACGCGCAGCGTTTCGGGCAGGTCCTTAATCTAACTAAGAAACTTATAAGTAGGTAAATACTTGCAAAATTTATAAAAATGATAACAGTTATATAGCATGAAAAAAATAAAAAATGAGAGAAAAATTGTAGGTATATTAAAGCACATAGGTAGCTCAGAATGATTGCAATGACAGCTTGAATGGTAGTTTAACAAAACTTAGCAGGCACAATACAGCATATGGCTAGCACAGCATTTGGCTAACATTTAGTAACAGTAACGGTCCTGTGTTTCCAGCCAACTTTGCCAAATAATATATAAAAATCACATAATTTCATAATTCAACTGGGCTATGTAGTAACACTCAATTAGTCCAAATATATCCAATATTTTATATTTATGCAAATAATCGTGGGGCCGGCAGCGCCGCCACCAAAAAACAAAAATCAACTCTCAACGGACACCAACGGTTCTCACTGTAACTAGCTCATCAAGACTGTAACTTGTTTACCTAAATTAATTGTGGGGTTCAGTCCTTGAGCCCATTATGTGCCTCTGTAACACTTTCCACTACCGCCCAGGGGATAGATATGAGGTGCATAATAAAAGAATTAAATAATAATCTACTTGATGCAACAATAATTACTTGTTTTATATAAATTAGACCACACAGGTAGTAACAGCCGCTACAGGCGGAAATGCACACTATATAATTAATTTATTTCTTTATTATGCACCCCCCATACCCATCCCGTTGGGGAGGGAGGGTTAGAGGCATATAATCGGTTCACGAACTGAATCCCATAGTTCATTTAGCTAAGCTAGTAACAATCTTTTGAAGCTAGTTACACAATAGTTAGCGTTACATACACATGTACACACACACACACACATATATATATATATATATATATATATATATATATATATATATATATATATATATATATATATATATATATATATATATATATGTCGTACCTAGTAGCCAGAACGCACTTCTCAGCCTACTATGCAAGGCCTGATTTGCCTAATAAGCCAAGTTTTCCTGAATTAATATATTTTCTCAATTTTTTTTCTTATGAAATGATAAAGCTACACATTTAATTATGTATGAGGTCAATTTTTTTTTATTTTAGTTAAAATTAACGTAGATATATGACCGAACCTAACCAACCCTACCTAACCTAACCTAACCTATCTTTATAGGTTAGGTTAGGTTAGGTAGCCGAAAAAGTTAGGTTAGGTTAGGTAGGTTAGGTAGTCGAAAAATAAATAATTCATGAAAACTTGGCTTATTAGGCAAATCGGGCCTTGCATAGTAGGCTGAGAAGTGCGTTCTGGCTACTAGGTACGACATATATATATATATATATATATATATATATATATATATATAGATATATATATATATATATATATATATATATATATATATATATATATATATATATATATATATATATATATATATTGTCACGGTAATCTGTCTAGGTAGAGATTCGGCCTGCTCCATCATCACCTATTCTATCATACCTATATATTCTATATATTCAAGAACTGCAGCCACAAGAGCAACAACACCTCTCAAAACGTTTAGACAGAGTACCATCAGACTACCTCCCCCTCGCCGCACCTGGTGACGCCTCAGGATCACGCCACCTCTGAAACAAGCAGTTAGGGTGAGCCAACTCCTAGTTATCGACGATACTAGTGTCACCTGGATGGCCGTCGTTCCCTATAAATAGAAGCCAGTCACTACCACGATTCCACGGTGGAGACATCTCCCGTCACGCAGGGTGCAGTCGCACCTCCACAGATCTCCAGTATCAGGTAATGATACTGGTAATGACTCCAAAGGATCAACACTTACGGGTTATTCATGCCCGTGCCACCTCTTGGGTGGCTTAATCTTCATCAATCAATCACCATGATTCAGATTACTCCTGAGTGCTCTACTGAGTAGACCTGTTGACATATCCTGGTGTGGTAGCAGGTTTATGCAGTCATGCTCAGAGTATTTTAGCACCACATTAAAGTAAAGTAAATTTGATTGTTCCTATTGTTTGTTTTGCACGTTGTATTAGAGCCAAGCCTGGATATTATTTTTTGTTTTGTAAATTGTTTAAAGTAATGTTTCATATTTAAAGTATTTTTAAATGTTTCTTCTCTCTATCTTATCCTACAGTTACCTCACCGTGAAGACAAATTGCAGTCTTAACTTTTTTGCTTTTTGTTTTATGTGAATTTTATTTTGCAATATGAGATATAAATTAGTTAGTTTAGTTCATTTATTATGCACCCCATACCCATCTTGTGGGCGGTAGTGGAAAGGGTTACAGAGGCACATAATGGGCTCAGGGACTGAACCCCACAATTCATTTAGCTAAGCAAGTTACAATCTTGATGAGCTAGTTACAAAATTCAATATAAGTATCACATCAACAATGGGTTCGAGATCGACCCCATCAGATACAGGTTCTAAATTAAGCAACTGACATGTGTAGAGCTAGTGTCACAATTGATGTTTGTCCTGCACACCGCCCCCCATCCAGTGGGCAGCAGTGGATAGGTTACAATCACTCAGTTACTACCTACAGTTAGCAAACTGGGGATATTTGACTAAAATTTCTGGTAGCAGATCATTTTGAATGAAATATTTACACATCGCTGGAACATTGGTTATAGAATTGTCTCTAAATTCACGTATCTTTTCGCACTCCATCACATAGTGACGGATATAAATATATACAAAATCTATAAAAAAAAATAAAAAATACAATATTGGTTTTATGGAGGCCCTGGCTGACCAGGTTCGAATCCTACAGGGGTAGAGTATTTTTTTTATGCATATAAGCTTGATGTACAAACGTTACTCGTGCGGCCCCAGCATGCTCTAGTGATTTGATTAAATATCTATACCCAAAATTGTCAAGAGGGCTGTCGGGTATTGGGTTAGGATGATAATTTGTTGTTTTAGATTCAGCTACTCGGAACAAAAAGTTCCAAGCAGCACAGGCTATGGTGAGCCCGTCGTACTTACCTGACACAGATGTACTCGCCTAGTTGTGCTTGCTTTGGCTCTTTGGTCCCGCCACTCAACCGTCAATCTACTGGTATACAGATAACTGAGCTTCTCGAGCTCTATCATATCTACATTTGAAACTGTATGGAGTCTGCCACATCATTTCCTAGTGCATTCCATTTACTAACTATCCTGACACTGATTTTTTTTTTCTTGATGTTTCTGTGATTTATTTAGGTACTCAGCTTCCACCTGTGTCCCCTTGTGCCTGTACCACCCATGTTAAATAATCCATCCTTGTCTACCCTGTCAATTCCCCTGAGGATTTTGTATGTGGCGAGCATGTCTCCTCGAACTCTTCTGTCTTCCAGCGACGTGAGGTGCATTTCATGCAGCCGTCCTCTTACCTCATGCTTCCTAATTCTGGGACTAGCCTAGTGGCATATCTTTTATATAAATTATATAAATACTGTTTTTGTGTAAATAATGTCTCATTATTTATGGTAGCTACTAGACTGCATATTGAGAATTTATCCGAGGGGCCGTCATCTATATAAGAGAATGTCTGTCTACAATGTTAAATGGGATTCTTGTACTGTTATATGTCTATTTGTACTCACTGAATTTGTGCGCCCCTTGAGGGACTTGAAGTAGAGGGGGGTAGAAATAGCCTAAGCTACTCTATCCCTTTGAGATGTATTTATTGCTTATCTCAATAAACATGAACTTGAACTTGAACTTGAACTTGAATGTCTGTCTGTCTAAAGTAGAAGGTCAGACGCTTGGGGCTAGCCTCACCCAAATTTTCAAGATGACACAAGATGGTAGGAGGTCTCCTTGGCCAGTAAGGGTGGGCACCAATGCTATTTTTGTTTAAGAAATATCTCCGCACATAGTGGCTCCTGCGATTTTCATGAAGTATGAAACCGGAATTTGTAGATTTGTATTTAGTAAAGTTTGGCTGTTTTTCAGCATTTCATAATATTAATTTTTCTAAGAGAGAAGGAAAGTGGAAGATAGGGAAGGAGACTATTGGGCAGGGATGGAGGGGGGTAAGGGAGAAATGTGGTGATTATGGGGAGAGATTAGGAGATAATCACGGGAGACATCTCCCGTCACGCAGGGTGCAGTCGCACCTCCACAGATCTCCAGTATCAGCTCTTGATACTGGTAATGGCTCAAAAGGGCCACCACTTACGGGCTATTCATGTCCGTGCCACCTTTTGGGTGGCTTAATCTTCATCAATCAATCAATTAGGAGATAATGTTGGGGGAATGCACATGGATGTTCTCTCTACAGCATTATACTGTACTACAAACTACAAAGGGAAACGTGGGATGCCTGACTAGGATTGTTATCTTGCAAAAGTTTAGTTTAGAACACCCGGGTTATTATAGTTCCTGGTTAAATGAGGACCTTATACTTAATTCCATCACTGCTTACAGGATTAGGGTTCATAATACGATAATGCAACATTGGTCAAATAATGAGTATTGTAGTGTTTATAAGAGTGAGGTGAGATAGAGGTTCATGAGGTCAGGGCTGACCATGGTGGGAGCCCAGGTCATGTGAATATTAAGTTTCCCTGCCCCGGCCTATACCATTAACCCCGCTAACAAAACACATGCACTTTGTTCACCTTTGACACACACACACACACACACACCCATTAAATATGGGTCAATAGTAGTGATTAAGGGGAGTAAGGAGCTGGGAGAGGAGAGAGTAGAGGGAGAGAGGAGGTGGTGGGAGGCAGCGCTGCTCCACAAGGGCAAAATGTCAACAAAGTGGGCTGGCGTCGCCCTCTAGTCACTAGATGTTTAACCTTATTTGTTCACCTGCAGCGACTCCCACACACTCTAAGGGCAAGATGACTGGCTCACACCGTGTAGTTCTCCTGGCCTGTGGCTCCTTTAACCCACCTACAAATATGCATCTGAGAATGTTTGGTGAGTAGCAGGCTCTCACTCTGCTAGTAATGGCTGGCACTCCCAGCGCCGGTTTGATCCTCTCTCCCAGTACCTTCCTCTTTCACACTTTTGACAGGTTTTCCTTGTGGTAGATGCTGCTCACGGCCGTGCTCATCAATATATTCTTTTATGTGGTGTACACAGTCTGTAAGGCTACAAGTACTGCTGCTTCAAAACTGCTTCCCAGCGAGTCCAACGGAGGAAAAAATATTCCGATAACCCCTAATAAAACCTAGATAATTGGTTAAATTTTACAGCACCACTTGATTATAATAAATGTACAGTATCCATTAAGGTTTCACACTAGAGGGGTACAAGCCTTGACAGATACAGGTCACATTGTACCCAAAACAGTTTGCCAACGTATTTAAATCCTATATAACCCAACCTAGCTTGATCCAACCTAGTTGAACCCAATCTGTGTTGATGGCATATATGATAATGGAATGCTGGATTCTTTTGATGTAGGTTGATTACACACTCCATTGCTTGGAAAGGTTTAATAAAGTTCAGGTACTTCTATTTTCAATTCCACACCACCTCTTTAGGAGTAAAGATTTAAAATAGTTTAAATTCTGCAGTCCCCACAAACACACAGTTGGGATGTGTAGGTAGTGATGGTAAGATTGTTATCCCCCTTCTTCCTCGCCTAATTCTGCTTGCGGGGGTTGAGCTTCGGCTCTTTGGTCCTGCCTCTCAATTGTCAATCAACTGGTGTACAGGTTCCTGAGTCTATTGGGTTCTTATCATATCTACATTTGAAACTATGTGCAGACTCTGCCCTCACAACATCACTTGCAAATACATTCCATTTGTTACATTTTTCACTCCCTCAGCACTCTCAAGTAACAGATTCTAGTGTTATCCCAGATTAAAATCACTCCCAATGCACAGTGATATCTCTTAGTTGTTCCACAGTTCCATAGGGATCTGTTGCATTTAGACATTCTAATTGCATTGTGATAAAGTGTCATTTATATCATTAAATGACATTTTGTCATTACATTATGAAAAGCTATCCACCTTTTGTGTTATTCAAAAACAAAACTAAAAAGTACCTAATTTCATCTTCATAGTTTTCTACCTTGTTGCTTTAAAATCGCACTGTATCTAGTGCTACCCAATCTCCCAATCTTCATGTACCCAATCCAAACAACTTTACCATTGTGTTCATCGCTGTCTTCTTATATATGCTTTAAATTTGCTGTATGGTGCCTATTAATCTTTGTTTAAATTACCAATCAAGCTGTCAATGCAATCAATCAGAGCTTTAATATACCAATGTGCTTTAATATACCTACTATATTCTCTCATCTCATTTTTTTTCTTTCTTGCAATGTATCTGTTATCATTTTATTAATTCTGCTAGAATTTACCTACTTAAAATTATCTGTTAGATTATGGACCTGCCCAAAACGCTGCGCGTACTAGTGGCTTTACAAGATTGTACATACTATGCTATGTATTCTCACAAACCCAATGTACCTTCTTGTATATAAATAAATAAATAAATAAATTTAAATCTGTTTTTAAAATGAAGTCATTGTTTTACAGTATTTTGAAGATTGAAAATTGGTTTGTTTCTTATCAAGCATCCCTGAAGTGTACAACCATTTTAAGTGGAACAGACACATGGGAGTATGAGGTTTGATCTGAATCTTACGTGGTGTTGAGCATTTTCTCTTTTGTTACGTATGATTTGGGAATATATTTGATTAGAAGTATGGGTAAAGGACTGCAGGGAATTGCAGTATTGTACTGTACATAAGGTGACTAAAGAATTTTGTATTTTAGGCTGTAATATACAAACTTCAGAGTTGATTGAAAATTGCCTCCTAATATTTTATGGCACTATGTACGGTTGGATATATTTGTCTGCATTATGGTCAAGTGACACTTCCACCTCGAGAAAAACAACTCAAATTATAAAAGAAGAGGCTTTGCCAATCTGCATGAGATGAGAGAATTCAGTACACTACTGCAAGAGCTCGTCAATTGGGATTCCAGTAACCTGAATATATGAGTACAGTACTAGTCACCACTGGAGACGGTGGCTAGCCAGCTGCTCGGAGATGGTGGCAGATAGCTGCTACTCATACCAACACACTCACTTGTTTCATCATGTGCATTTGCTATTATTGGTAGTTCCTGCCATTAATAAATTGTGCAGGGCAGAATTTATGATTTTCTTGCTTTATTCAGAATATATTGTAATATTTAGTGTGTGGAGGCGCATTAGTCTGTGAAAAGTGTGAAGAAAAGATAAGAATTGGTGTTTAGTGGTGGCAACACTCTCACCTCCAACTCCATCACACACTTCACAAAACAAATGTACAATTTTCTGTTATTTACATCTGTTGACATCATGAAAGAGTGGTTTTGGTCGTACTTTACTAGAAATAAAATAGTGTTGCTTAGCCTGCAATAAGTACACTTTGCCTATGCATTTAAAAAGCTGGTGTAATATTGCTTATCCACATACTAGTTTCATATTTGAGTAATACAGTTGTGCCCAAATTACCTGTCACTTGTAATATGCACTTATAAAATGTATGAGTGGTGCAGTATAGGCCTATACCAATTATGAAATAGGAAATGTATATGTTTATCTCTCAGAATGTTCGGTAATACGTTTATTGCTTGTGATGTGTATCTATGTATGTATTAACACGATGTACTGAACGGGGTGAGAATAGCTTGAGCTACCTCATCCCTTTGTGTGTATTTTACCTCAATAAACTTATTTCAATTTCAATTTCAATTATGAAACCTGGTCAATTGTGTGCTTGCAAATACATTAAATATATTTTCATTAAAGTGAACTCTGTATTACTAAAATTTACTTTACATTTTATTACATTTAGAAAGATTACTTAAAATTTTACATTTATTTTTCAGAAATAGCAAGAGATTTTTTACATAGAACGACCAATCATAATGTTGTTGTGGGCTTAATGTCTCCAGTACACGACAAGTATGGGAAAGAGGTAAGCGATACAATACTCTAATTCTGTAAACAAAATTTGAAGTACAGTACAGTACTGTAATCTTAAAATTTAATTGAAAGTAGATTTGTGCTGTTTTTATTGTTCCTAAGTACTGTAGTTAGAGATTATTGTGATGAAAGCAATGAATACAGTAATCTAGACAGTTTTGTTAAAGATGACCTATAAAATACTATTACTTCGTTTACTCAGAATGTTCGGCAATATGTTTATTGTTTGTGATGTGTGTCTATATATGTATGAACACGTTATACTGAATGGGGTGAGAATAGCTTGAGCTACTTCATCCCATTCTGTGTATTTTACCTCAATAAACTTATATCAATTTCAATTACTTCGTTTTGTTTGGCCTGGGCGGAGCCACTATTATTTGCGTTTGGTGTTGAAATTTCTTTGAAACTGTTTTTCATTTTATCTTGGGTGTTTCTTTGCCTTTGGCTTGCTCAAACTCCTCCTAAGTCTTCATGCTTCTGGTGGTCATTTTCTTTGTTTGCAGCCTCCTCCTTTTCTGGCTGTGCATGAGATGGCTGGTTTTTGGAGGTTTCCTTTGATAATGGATGCTTGGTTGGTTCGGCCGAGGTTGTGTCTATTTTTGTGTCCAGTTGCGACTGTTCATTGTTACCTGTTGTCGATCCAGTATCCCTGGTCCCTTGTTCCAGGGCCCATTTTTCTCTGGTACTCCATAGTGTTGTCTGGTTTTGACAGACTGTGGTCTTCCCTCGGGCCTGTAATGTTTGTTGGGCTGCGACACTGTCCACGGTGTTTTTGGCGCATTTTTGGTCTCCAGAATTTTGGCAGTCCACCAGTGTTAATGACCTAATGGGTTCCTGAGTGTGCCTGGATCATGTTAAGCTTGTGTGTTTTTGGGGTGGGTTACATGCTGCTTTTTCCTCTTTCCATGGTGGGGGGGGGGATATTGTCTATAGCGCTCCTCTGTTCCTGGTGTGTTCCCCATTTAGTTTTGTTCTCTGTGGTGACATTAGCAATAAAGAGCCCTTCCAGAAAACTAATGTTGAATGTAATGAAACTCATTTTTCTGATGGGTCTTTGCGGGCTTCTTGGGCCCCCCCCTCCCTAATCCTTTTAGGGGTTTCAGTTTTGTTTTCCTGGCTAAAGGACTGAGATTATCTGGCAATGCACAAGTGTAATTAACAAGTGAACTGCTTTTTGAATAGGTGATTTGCTTAGTTCAGGGTTCTAATTTTCTATACCTGTACAGTACTTCATTTACCCTGCTGATTATCTGTTTTGGTTTGTTCCCTTCTTGTGCCTCTACACAATGGGCAAGATTTTTATCTCTTGTCTCTGGTAGGTTTACAATAACTTGGAAAGGGGCCTGGTGTGGATCGAATTGGTTGGCGCTATCCAGGTAGGTAGCAACAAGGTGCCAGCGTAAACCCACCAGAAAGAGTCGTTTCATTACATTCAGCATTAGTTTTGTGTGTATAACTCTTGTTTATCTTTTGCAGGGGCTGGTTAGTTCCAGTGATCGCATTCAGTTGTTGCGTCTGGCCCTCAACTCCTCTTCATGGGTGCATGTGAGTGAGTGGGAGACTCGTCAGGATGACTGGACACCTACTAGGGAAGTTATTCAATATCACCAGGTTAGTCAGTGATTATTACAGTATTACAAAAGACATATTGAAGCATGTCACTCTATTAATTTGGCTTTGTCTTGATTTATCTTTCAGAAGTGCTTCACTATTGATAATTTTTATTGTAAGCTTCTGTTATTGCTACAACTGTTTTTTAGCTTCTTATGCTTTACAGGGGATTGAGTTTTCATAGATTTGCGAGTAAAGTTATAATATATATATAGTAAATGTCGTCTTAGTATATGACAGACTACATAGAGACCTACACTCTTTGAATTTAGGGCTCTCTCTCAGGAAGGTATGGGGGGTTTCTGCCTGAACAATACCCTATTATTTCATTAGGATAACAGCTCAGTTATTTAGTAACAAGGAGTGACAGTTATTTAGTAACAAGGAGTGACAGATATCAGTATGGCTATTGAGATCATAGCAACACGGCAACATTAGTGTATGTGTATCTGCCTTCAGTCACAAAAAAAAGATAGACATGTGAAATATTTAAATTCAGAAGTCCACTGTAAGACCTATCAGTTTCACCTTGCCATGCTAGGTAAGAGCGGTAGCATAGGTTAAAGTGAACTTGTTTTCACATTCCTAACGTATAGTATAAATTCAAAATTTCCTTGGGGCACATTACCATGAAATAGACCAGCCTTCTAATCCCCACAAAGTGCAAATTTAAATGAAATTTGACTCGCAAATCATTATTCAGGAAGGTGGCAGAATGCAGTCTTGAATACACACACTAAATATTCCATGGTGAACTATGGTAACTGTCAATATGGAATAGCATTTTGGAATTGGTGTAGCAAGCAGTGCATGAGGAGCAAATATTTTCAGTTAAAATATTTTGAAAGACTTGCTGCCAATGATAATTTTAGCCTACCTTTGTGATATGAAGGCAAATACTGTAGATATATAATTGATAGAAATTAGTAGTTTGGCATTGATGGATATCAGTTTGACTTATGTTCTTGGTACTCAAAACTCTATTATAGTTAGATTTATAATGTGTTCAGATAAGAACTCTCATTCCTATTGTTTTTTTTGTTTTAGAAACTACATACACTACATGTACATGCTGTAGGTACTTTATAATTGAGCTATGAGACTCTGAAAGGTGCCAACATATTGTATGCATTGGGAAAAACAATGGTTAAATGGTTATTGCAAGCCTATAATATTGTGTCCTCTTCCCTTCATTATCCAATTGGGATGTGCAATAAATGACCATTGTTTCCCAGAAGTTATCTTGTCAGGAGGCAAGACAAGTGTTTAATCATTCACATGTTTAAAAATATTGAAAGTATCTTCTTGGAGCTGTCATCAGTTGTTAACTAGCTAATTGAATAGGCAAGCTTTTTATATATACGGTATATGTGTGTGTGTGTGTGTGTGTGTATTAAAGAACATTTTGTGGCTAAAGGATCTGAGGTAAAAGAATTAATGGTTGAGATGAAGAGCCATTCCATCATGACCCATTCTCCTGTTTAGATAGTACTGTACTTTCAGGGGAAAGCCTCTTGTGACTCCTTATCGCTACCATGTCTGATGTAGGTGCCATCTACTAGGCACTACCTTATCAGGCACAGAGTTCTCTTGTCTACCGGGGACCCAGAGCCAGAACATGGTCCTCTCACAGAGTTGAAGGAATCTTTGGCATTTATATGTCATTCCTTTATGGCACCACCGAGGACGGCGCCCAGAAAGTCGGCGAGTCAAAACAAACCACAGCTGGCTACTTCTTAGACCTGGCTCTCCCCTTCCTCTCCCAGGACGGGAGGGCTGCACGAACAAGCGGCACGACGGCGGTGATGTGACATTTGCTTGTTTCCTTGAGAGTTGGGGGAGTTCTACCTCCATGTTCGGTTTTCAGTTGTACTTTTCTTACATGTGGTGTTTATGTTATGCCTACCTCTCTGGGTGCCTAACCCCAGTCGATGGCAGACAAGGAATACCCCTAACCCCAGGATTTTTTTTCCAGAAGCCCCTTTCACTCTCCACCCTGCTTTCAGCCCTGTTTTGGGTTCAGGGCAGGGTTGAACTTGGGATGTGGCTTGGGTGGCTTTGGGGGTCCCTCCTCCTAATTCTGGCACAGAGGCAGTTGAGCCTCTTGGTTGAAGACTTTGTAGGCCTTCTTACTATCAGGACCCTTCCTTCGAGGCATTTCCCCTGTACTCTGCCGGTCTTTCCTGGCGGTGGGTGTGGATGATGTCCCCAGCCCCGGGGCCCCTCAACTACAGTTTCCAGGGTTTGGGGAGAGTCGGAATTGGGGCTGTGGGTCCCCTTTGACCCTTGGAGCCTTCTGTGGAGGGTCTTCAGTTGCAGGGTGTGGTTTTTTGTATCCTCCCTACCTCCCTGTATGAGTTGGATTTGCTTGCGACTCTTTCCCCAGAGTTTCGCTTCCTGGTGCCTTTGGAGCACAGCGAGCCTACCTTGTAGGTTCCCTCTTTGGTTGCTCATGAAGTGTATTTTACGTACCTCCTGCATAACCCAGCTTGTGCCTTGCCAATGAGTTCGAGTCTTCATTTTGAGTTTGGGTACTGTTACCCCCTTTCGGGTGCTATTCGAGTTTCTGGAGTCATCCTGGCTTGCAGACAATCTCTTGTTTTCTCTTGATTCTCGGTGCATTTTTTTTGTCGGACCCGCTCGCCTGAGTGGGTCCAGGCAACGTTGTATGGCTCCACTGACTTCATTCGTACTGTTCCCATGGTTCATTGTCTCAACTGAGAGGTTTACTTAAGCCCCTGCATCTTTGGAGTTGGACATTGCACGTAGCTCTTCTTCTGGGTTCTTGGGGTTCGGCTTTCCATGCCATTCATGTCCTAGGAGTATACAGTGTCTTTGCCAACAGTCTATCTAGATTCCGTCCTGACACCCCCTCCTTCCTCTGGCTCTGAGACGTTTGGGTGCCTTGTCAAGGTGGGGGTTTCTGCACCTCTTTCTCCCAGTCCAGCTGTTGCTCCTGATCGTGGTGCAATTGGAGTCCTACAAGGGGAAGGTGATCCTTCTGGCTCCTTGGTGGCCAGCCCAGTCTTGGTTTCCGGCACTGCATGCTCAGTATCCAAACTTGACAGTTTTTCTGTGGCTCCACCTCACCAAGTCGGTCCAGCAACTTACTACACTGTTCCAAATTTCTCTACCAGTCTTCGCATTCAGAGTTTCTGACGCGGGTTTTTTTTTATCACGTTAGGCCTTGGTAGCAGCCAGCTGTAGTTTGTTTCGACTCGCTGACTTCCTGGGTGCTTTCCTCAGTGGTGGCATAAATGAATTACTGTACTTGATATATAAATGCCACAGCTCCTCTCGCCTCTGTGAGGGGGACCAGGTTCTGACTCTTGGGTTCCTAGTAGGCCAGAGAACTCAACGACTGATGGTACCTAGTAGATAGCACGGACGTTGGAGATGGTAGCTTAGGGCAGCCACCAGGGCTCGTGCGGAAATTGGTGTTTCTCAGTACAGTACCTGTACTATCTAAATAGGAGGATGGGCCAAGATATTTATACAGCCAAGAATTCTAAATTTACAGAGGTTATAGTTCCAGATTCTCAAGATATTTAAAAAGTAACGCTGGCAAGTGAAGTATTTTCACACTATATAGCATTAACATTAAACATTATATGGTGAATGTGAGCTTCAGATTATATGTGTGTGCTTGAACACTTGTGTGTGTAGTAGAGTGATTATTTGGAGATGATAAAGGTTCAAAATGATCATGCAGCTAACTATAACGTTAATGTATGCTTTGCCTGTAATGTATTTTCATGCTGGGGCAAAACCTAAATTTCTTTGTTTTTTTTTAGATTGTTATGGGTGACTAAAGTTAAAATTAAAAAAAACAAGAATCAAGTCATACCTGTGGGACAACTTAGCAAAGGTTAAAGTAAAAAAACTTAGCAAAAAGCTAAAGTAAACTTGGTTACTTGAGAACAGTGCAATACTGTACTTACTAGCTAGTGACACTCGGAGGAAAGAAACTTGCCACATATATCCAGTCTAAATATTAATTCTGTCCTTTTAGGATTTAATTTAAAAATATATTTAGTATACTTGATTAATGAATATGACCAGAACAAATGAACCACTAGCATTCAGCTGGAAACATAATGGAAAGCTGCATCTTATTAAAGCAAGTTTTAAAATGCTGCAGTATAACATTATTACAATCTAATGAAGAGAAAAATTAAATGAGTGATTTGAACTTAGTAAGACAGTTTGGAAGTGCTTTAAGAAGAATTTTTTTTTGTCATTTATTAAAACTGGTATAAAATAAGTAAGCATTCTGGTGTATTTTGCTTAACTATTTATAAATTATTCAGTGAGCACTATAATAATTCTTGCTGAAAACTTTCATTGGAGAGGCAGCAATGCCACTGTGCTCTCCCTTTTTTTCAACTTCAGACCTCCTTGAGGCTTTAAAGACTGCCCATTTCTGTAATGTAATCTCATATAATTCTGTATTAGGCACAGAGAACAGTAGATTACATGATTTGTCGAGCAGCATCATTAATGATCTTAACTAGGATATTGATTTAATTTGTTATACAATAGAGTTCATTCTTATTCTCTGAGTGTAACACTTTAATACTGAATCTGAATTCCAGGATATTTTTTCTTCATATTCTTGTATAGTGATTAGAGAATCAGAGGATATCAGCGGAAGGCTTCATTGAGTCTGTGCTCACCATAGGATGTTTCTGGATTTCATTGTCAAAGCAGAAATCACTTTGAAACAGGCAAGGTTAATATTTTCTTTTTTGAGTCTAAGGTAATAAATCTAATTATGTGACCATGTTTCATCAGTTAATTATTTTGAAGTTTATTTAGAAAAGAAACAACTCTTAAGAAATACAAGAGACGAGTGGTAAACTTGATCTTTCCTCTATTGTTGCTCACTGCATTGTAGTTACCAGTTAAAAGACCAGTGAAAATGTGCATTTTTTTTAAGTATATGCCCCAATACCTGACTAGATTCGATACAGTATTATCTACATTCTTTCATGTTTACTCTGAGTATGTAGAGTTTTGATAAAATCTGATTACTGTACAGTATTTTGAAATTCATACAGAACATCGATCATTGTGTCCAGCAACTTTTGTAAAATTTAAGAATGCATGAAAATATATATATTTTTTTAGTTATGCTTTAGTATAATGAAGAGGAACAAGAAATTAGTACAGTATTGCTACAGCGGATGAGTTATGATGGTAAGAAACTCGGCATACAGTGTTGGTTTTTGCTTCTTGATCTTTGGTTGAGAGGTATTGATGATGACAGATCATGGCAAGCTTTTGATGTTATTATAAACATGATCTTTCTTCTTTAATACACACAGAATTTGATTAAGTCCACTTTACGCAAACTGGGCAGCTCCTCCAGTGTCAGCCGTCAGGGACGGGTAGGACCTGAGAATGTTTTCTCGTCGGTAATTGGTTTGCATGGATGGGGAGATTCTTCTGAGAGAGGCAGTAAATCGTAATAGTTTATCAATGTTGAAGGTTTTGAATAGAACGATTCATTCTTGAACATACATGAGCTTTGATGTAAGCTTTGTGGCTGATCTATTTCTGTCTCTTATGTTTTTTAATGCTTACCAGTGTAATTTATTATAAAAAGTTGTTTTTTGTTAACATTTGGAGACATTCAAACAGTCAAAGCTTTGTCTCGTGTGTTGAAGGATTCATGCCTCATTAATAGCTGGGTTTGTTGTTCACTTTTATTATTAGAATAATATATTCTCTGAAAGCTTGCAATTTAACCTTGTAATGCATTGGTGTTTATATCTATAGATCTTATTAGCCCCTACTATCACTATTTTAATGGGACATCTTTCATTTTAACCCCTTGGCCAGTTTTGGCTAATGGTATTACTAACACCAATTCTGTATGTCGAGACTGAAGACTAGTTGCTGCAACTAGTATTTTAGTTTCGGTTGCATTAATTTGAAATTTGATGGGCTTCATCATTACCATTTCAAGACATGTTTTCTATTTTTGAGGGTCGTATAAGTCAAGATCAGATCACACTCGGCGGAGGAAGGTCAGACTGGCCAAGGGATTTTCTGCTCTTTGTGCAGCTATTTTTATCCTTTTACCTTCCTGCTTAGAGGAAGGTGTAACATCCAGAATCTATCTCGGATATTTCAGGTCCTTGTTAATTGTATGCCTAGTGTTATAGGTCTGTGATTGTGTGTTGAAACATGTAGCAGAGTGCTTGGTTTGTTGGTTGAGTAACGGAGCAAGTGGGAAAAACTTGTGCCGACTTTGTAATAAGTAAAAATTATGTGTAAAAATTAATTAATTGAATGATTTAAAGGACAGTAGACCTTCTAGCCTGCCTTCCTTCTCTGCTGCAGTGTTGATTCTTCTCTCTTGTAAACACTGCTATTACTGAGGTTGTGAGGAACTAACAGCAACTGTCCCTCCACTTCTTGTGAGCCTGGTAATACAGGGTACCTATTATACAACTGCTCTTCACAATTATTGTTTTCTTATTAAAATTCTTAGAATTTAGAATTAGACAAAAAATTAATTCCATAGTACAGTATTGCTGTGAAATCTTTTGGCCTTCCTGAATATTTCAGCTTCTCTTTCTTCAAGAAGGTGGTTACTAGGTACCTAATAACAGAAATGTTTGATTTTGTTTGAAGTTAGTCTAATTTTTTAAATTAAGAGTACGAGTAATTAAGTTTATAATTGCACTCTTTTAAAGGAATATTGCCAAGAAATAAGTGGAAACTAATAAATTTGTTATATAATAAATAATATTAAGTTGATTTAGATTGAAGGAAGCATTTGTTACTATTTTGGTTTGTTAATAACCAAGTACAGCTTCCCTAGTACATGGTGTGCTTTACCTTAAGTGTAAACTGTCATTACTTCCATTATACATTGAAAGTTTCTGAATGAAGTGTATAAGGAGCAAGTAATCTTAGGCTTAATAACATGGCATGATGTATTCTATTTTGGTAAACATTACTAGAACAGCATATTAGAATGTATTGGCAATCTGATTCAATAAAAATAAATTAGGGTTAAATGTACATGTTCCTGTCTGTTAACAAGTTACCATACATGACTGCCCCAGTTGAATCTCTGATTTTGGTTTAACATGTGATGTGGTGGCGTCGACCAGGCCTCCAACCAGGAGGCCTGGTCGACGACTGGGCCGCGGGGACGCTAAGCCCCGGAAGCACCTCAAGGTAACCTCAAGGTGGGTGGAGGTGAGACAAACTTGGGGAGGGGGCAAAAGGATTTTGAAATATAAGCTGAATGACATAGTTGGCAAAACTGTAGTGAACTGAGCTTGAGGTGGGAAATAAAAAAGTTTGAACAGGAAGAGAGAGAGAGAGAGATAAAGGTCAATGAAAGAAGAAGGAACGTGGTTGATAAAAATGTACTATAATGTGAAACAAAAATTGGAATTTGTTTTGCTGAAGAAGCAGAAAAATGCAAATGTATTAAAAGTTGACATGTGCTGAATGAGGTAGTAGATCATTAATAAAAGTTTTCATATACAGGGGTACCTCAGTTTTCGTATTTAATCCGTTCCCAGAGACGGCACGAAAACCAACATATACGAAAACGAAATGAATTTTCCCATGAGAAATAATGTAAATTGAATTAATCCGCTCCACACCCCCAAATATATTAACTAAAAAAGACTTCTTATACAGAATAATACTCTAAGGTACCTTACCTTTATTGAGGAATCTTGTTGGCATATGGAAGACAGTGAGAAAGGGGGGTGGAGGAGAGGTGTTAGTGTTTGGAAGGGGAGTCCCCTTCCATTATAACAGCAATGATGACATTACTGGGATCCGGGAAAGTTGGAAATGAACAAATTTGTAATTTTGTTGTACCACAATCAACATAATTTGTATTTCTATATGCAATAAATGTAAATTTACATGTTTGGATAGGATCTTCATATAAAGTAATTTATTAACAATAAATTTTTTTAGATTGACAGAGTTTGTCAGGTTGCTCGATGAAGGACTTTAATACTGTACTGTTCATCTACCTAACCCAACACAATACTAAAGTTATTGTACATGAGTTTGGCAATTTGTTATGACTGCCAGCTGCTGAGGCTTCACCAGCTGCAAGTCCTTGGTATTCTGCTGAGACTTCACCAGTTGCAGGTCCTTGGCATTTTGCTGAGGCTTTACTGGTTACAGGTCCTTGGTATTCTGCTGAGGCTTCACTGGTTGCAGGTCCTTGGTATTCTGCTGAGGCTTCACTGGTTACAGGTCCTTGGTATTCTCCTGAGGCTTTACTGGTTACAGGTCCTTGGTATTCTGCTGAGGCTTCACTGGTTACAGGTCCTTGGTATTCTGCTGAGGCTTCACTGGTTACAGGTCCTTGGTATTCTGCTGAGGCTTCACTGGTTGCAGGTCCTTGGTATTCTGCTGAGGCTTCACTGGTTACAGGTCCTTGGTATTCTGCTGAGGCTTCACTGGTTACAGGTCCTTGGTATTCTGCTGAGGCTTCACTGGTTGCAGGTCCTTGGTATTCTGCTGAGGCTTCGCTGGTTGCAGGTCCTTGGTATTCTGCTGAGACTTCACTGGTTACAGATCATTGGCAATTTTCACAAAGTTCAGTCACTTGTAGCTTATCTTCAGTGGATAGCATAGCTTGGTTTCTCTTAGCACCTCTGTGTCAAATACTGCAGCCACTAGATATGGGTTAGCAAAAATAATCAAAATTTTTGTCAAGGCAAACAAAATTTAGGAAAGAAAATCTTTTGGTAATGGAGCTGTACAGTGTAGAATCAAGCTAGGCAAAAACCCATGACTGAGCAGGTATACAGGGTTGGGATGTGTCCACTCGGGGCACTATATGTAGGCCTCCTGGTGGTAAAAGAGTTGCCTCTTTTAGCAGAAAATTGTGCTCTACAGCCTGTATATGCAGTTTTTAATAATCAATTATTGTTTGTTATAATATCAAATGTTCTACTTCTTTAATTTGTTAATGCATTTGTTTTAATGTAATTTGTGTTATGAGCATAGTTCAGCACATTTCATTCAGTAACTAATCAACAAAACCTAGTAACCTGAAATTCTATTTGACAAACAATCAAGCACTTCAACTCAAATTTTTTGGGGGGGTTTCATGTTCCATATTACCCAAATTCCTATTTGGGTTAAAATGTAAAAAGAAGAAAGTTAAAGAATCTTGAAAGTAAATTTATATGGATTACTCGAAGATTCGATTTACCAGAATCTGAATGCCTTCAAATTGATCTAGATAAAATAAGTGCTTAGAGTGCCATGTGGCACATAGAATTTAATATGAATAACTGCCATGTTATGGAATGTGAAACCAGAGAAAATAAACCACACACAACTTAAAAATTATGTGGAAAGGAAATAAAGAACTCAAACAAAGAAATAGATTTTGGGGTGGTTTTGGATATTAGACTATCACCAGAAGGAACACACAAAGATCATTGTGCGAGGAGCATATGCATTGATTACCAACTTCAGAATCGCTTTTAATTATATGGATGGTGAAATACTAAAGAAACTGTTCATGACTTTTGTGAGACCAAAATTGAAATATGCAGCAGTTGTATAGTACCCAAATCTGAAGCAGCACATCAATTAACTGGAAAAGATGCAAAGGTATGCTACAAAATGGCTTCCGGAACTGAAAAACACGAGTTATGAGGAGAGACTAGAGGCGTTAAATATGCCAAAGCTAGAAGATAGAAGAAAAAGAGGTGATATGATCACCACTTGCAAAATAATAATGGGAATTGATCAAATTGACAAAGGAATTCCTAAAACCAGCAACCTCAAGTACAAGAGGTCATAGAGTCAAGCTAAGGAAACAAAGGTGCCAAAAATATATTAGAAAGTTTTCTTTTGCAATCAGGACGGTAAACAGTTGGAAAAGATTTAGTGAGAAAGCTGTAGAGGACAAAACCGCCAGTAGTTTCAAAAGTGTTATATGACAAAGAGTACTGGGAAGACGGGACACCACGAGCGTAGCTCTCATCCTGTAACTACACCTATGTAATTAAGCTTGGGTAATTACCTGTGTGCATTGGGAGTTAAGGAATCAGGAAGAGCTACTGCATAAAGAAGTCAAGCTGTACTGAACTGCAATTAGGAGAGAAAAGTTTGAGCATTCAATATGCCTATGATCATCTGGATTTCAAACTGGCCCATTAATTTGATAATACACACTGGTGTATATACCAAAGAATATATACTGTGTGTATTACACATTTAGGACTTTAAAATGTACTCACCTAGTTGTACTTGCCTAGTACAACTAGGCCAGTTTGGTACTGTCACTTGTGCAACTATTGGTTTTGGTACTGTAGTGTATGTAATGTATTAAATTGTTAAAATACTTGCATGTCAGTTAGGTCCTAAGTAATCACGAGTTATCATCTTTTAGCTTGTTCTAAACATCGCGTGCAGAGTCTTGCCTGTTTCTTCATGTAATTGCAAGTAACTTATCTCTGCTCTCTTAATAAACTACTAAAAGAAAAACTGCATCCTATTACATTTTGCTTTATTACTGCTCTTGCTACTTAGTTTGTGAACTGTTTTATTCCATAGATGTTTATGTCCGATAAAGACACTCCTTAAGCACAAATACCAGTCCTTGATACTGCCGTTACAGCATGCTGACCAAAACTTGCACCTCAAGCTTGAAATAAGGATGCACTGACCTCCAAATCTTGAATGCACTTTCCTTCCCTTACTTGCTGAATGTCATTGGATAATGTGGTTTATCACCAAGGAACCTACTGAGGCTGATGGGCATCTTAACTTGAGAATAAGGTCACAACAACCTTACTTCAGCTAAACTTATCATGCACTATTCATCCCACACCATCTGACCTGTGATGACATGCTCTACACTATGGGGTAAGTTTATGCTGTAACATTAATCTTTGGCTTCATTTCTACAAAAATGTGTGTACTCAGAACACAACTTGATTAAGATTTAGGTTTTTTGCACAAAGCCACTTACAATGGGCTACATGTTCATTTTGATCTTGATTTGTGCCTCATCTCCTGCAAAAGCATTCACAGCTTTTTATGTACCAGTAGTTTCACACTGCTTGCTCATGTATTGTATTTTGCATCAACATGGGATAGACGTGTTTGCTACCCGAGTCACACTGTCATCGTGTTTTTTTGAAAACCTTATACTATATCACTGCTGGTTATGGGATGATAACTGTTGGCACCAAGTTACCTGTGGTGGGCTAATTTGTTTACTGATTGTAGTCTCTCAAAATGAGATTGCAGGAATCTCATGACCATGAAAAGGAGATGCCAGGATGCCATCCTTTTGGGTCACTTTATATACTATGGGAAGGTGTATGTGCTCTCTGCGTTAGATCACACCCCAGCCTTAATTTAAGGTTTCAGTAAATATGTTGTCATTTTGTCTTGTATAACTACATGCACCATATGATTCGAGGTTACATCCTATGACAGTAAATAAGAGAACACCATAATCTCCAAAGGTACATATTCATTTTCATCCCATTTCATTTTTAATTTTGGTTAATAAACATACAGTATGTTGTAATCTGTTGGAAATTGAAAATATATGCTATCATAATAAAATATATATTATTTTATTATTATTTAATTTTTATATACAGTATTTAATTCTATATACAGTATCTTATTGTGATGTTATAAACCTCTGTTCTGGACTAATTTATTTTGAAGACAGCTGATGAAGCTAGGGGGCGCTGCAGGGTTGGAGACGTGTGTGGCTGACTGTCTGGTTATTGGTCTGTGTCTATAGTTCACTTCACTGATACTAATTATATAGTTATGGGATGCAGTTAGTGTTGCTTAAGATGATGCTAACTATTTTTTGTCATTGATAAGGAAACTGGCTAATTAATAAGCTGTTGACTTGCATTAAAAGGCTAGAGAATGGTGGTTAGTTATTCCATTGTGGTGTCAATGTGGTGGCTGTGTTGGGCTGTGTGTGTGTGTGTGTTAGTGATTATCAAATTATAATTGTTTAAAAATGGGGAAAGTTCAAATGTTAGATGAAAATGCAAGAGCATCAGATATTGAATAAACATGGAGCCTAAATAAATGTTCAGAAGTGTTGGTTAGATAAGATTTGACACACATTATCTATGGTTTATACAGAGCTATTCATATGCCATTACTCTCTGCACCTCTTTGAGGGGGCCAGGTTCTGGCTCGTGGTCCCCGGTAGGCAACAAGAACTCTGCAACTGATGACTTAGAGTAGTGTGGCACTTAATCAGTTAGCTAGCTTCAGGGAGCCTCTGGGGCTCGCCCAGAAACTGGCATTTCATTACATTCCATGCTGGTTCTATTTCCATTTAGAATTTGCTTCTCTTGGGTAGATTTTACGTTGCCACGTTTTGTGTGATATTATTTTTATGTAGAAAAGTTTTATTTTGTTATTGCTAAACTATTTCAGTATCAGCAGCATCATCCATCATTCATCAGTTATCAATATCCTTTTCTCCATTGTCAGAAGGAGGGAAAGGTATTTCAGAAAAGTGAGGTAAATGCATACAGAGTGGTTCAGGGCCATGCATGGTGCAATCCTCCTCCCCTCCTTATTCATTTTGCTCTTCCTCTTACTGCTTTTGTTTCTCCTCCTCTTGCTTCTCCTTTTATCTCTCCTCTTTCCAACTTACTGTACACACTTCACCACGTTCCCATCAACATGTTCGACACACCAATACTACACTAAGAAACTCCTTGGTCTAAAGAGTCAGGGGCCAGATTCACAAAGCAGTTATGCAAGTACTTACGAACGTCTACATCTTTCCTCAGTCTTTGATGGCTTTGGTTACATTTGTTAAACAGTTTACAAGCATGAAAACTTCCCAATCAACTGTTTTTATTGTTATAAACAGCCTCCTGGTGCTTTGGAGCTCATTAACTGTTAAATAATTGTAAACAAAGCCACCAAAGATTGAGAAAAGATGTACAGGTTCGTGAGTACTTGTGTAACTGCTTTGTGAATCTGGCCCCAGACATCCATCTTGAGGCTGGTGTATACAGTATTTAGTTGTCAGTTTTAAAGCCTGATACCATGTACAGGCAGATTTAGAGGTACATAGATTAGAAGATTTTTTAATTTTAGTTATTCTTGTAAAAGTTATTCCCCTGTGTCTTATTCAGATCTTACTTGACACTCAATTTTTCAATGTAATAATATTCAGACTTTGCACAATATTTCCAGTGCCACTTTACAAATGAGTAGAAATATTACATTTCTAGACAACTTATTAGTCATGGCCTTTCTTTCCTGACAATAGTTATTATGGTTAAATGAAATTAGACAAAAATGCCATGTATACATTTCCCAGTTTATAATATTTTTATATCTTTCTGCTATTGCCAGGAATTAGTGGACTCTCTGGTTAATGGTAATGTAGATCCATCTGTGAAGAGACAGAGAGTTGATGGTACCCCATCTTGGCTTGCTCACTTGTCAGGATCAACTGATCCAGTTTCAGTCAAGCTACTTTGTGGTGCTGATCTCCTGGAGTCTTTTGCTAAACCGGGCCTCTGGAAAGATGAGGATGTAAGTTTTGTACTGTCCAGTATCTGATGATTGAAGTTGGTTTATATAAGTTTCCATCTTTGAGAGCTTCATACAAAATATTTTGTTGGCAGTTCTTGTATCAGTATTCTTTTAATAGTTAAAAAATGTTAATGTTATCTATTTCAGATTGAGGCTTTGGTTGGAAAGTTTGGTCTTGTTGTCATTACCCGGGAAGGAAGCAATCCATACAAATTTATCTACGAGTCTGATGTTTTGACTCGACACCAGGTATGCTTGTGCTACCCTCTTGTTTATTTTTAGAAACCTGGTTCTGTGTGTTGCAAACGATGTTCCATCACACAATCACTTATGCAGGATTGCTCTAAACTTTTCACTAACTGCATGTCTTCCCATTAATCATGCATGAATTCTTACTATACTTGTATAGCATTCTTGGGATAGGGGTGCAAAAACAAATGGAAGCATTATTAACCTTGGTGATAGGAAGCTTGTACTTAGGCTTTTTGAGGTCCTTCTAGGAAAACTACTAATTTTCCAAAGGCTGCAACCCACATCAGTTGCCTAACCAGGTACCTATTTACTGCTAGGTGAACAGAGGCATCAGGTGAAAATAACATGTTCCCAACCATTTCTGTCTTGCCTGTGGATTGAATGTGGATCCTTGATTATGAGTCATAGACATCCGACTAGTGAGTACAGGGTACAGTGAATGATGATGGATTGGTAAATAATGATGAATTGGATTTATAAATAGAGTAGTGAATATTGCTGATTTTTTTTTTAGTGAGTATTGATGAATTGAATTAATGAGTAATGATGATAGATTTGTGAGGGGAAATGAATAATGAAGACCAGGCAGCAATGTATGAAAACATTTTCAAGGATGCTTGTTGTATTCTGCATCTTTGAATAGAGAACAGGGATACATGATGTTGGAACGTGATTTCTGGTAGGGCCTTGGTGGCTCCCTGAAGCCATCTTACTGAAATGGCGTACCCTACTGAGTCACATCAGCCATAGAGTCCTGCATGGCCTACTGGGGATCAGAACCCAAAACATGGGTCTTCTCACAGATGAACAAGGATCAGGGAATTGCTATGATCATCCATGCAGTGGACTGTTTTGATTTGCCTATCTTTCTGGGCACCTTCCTTGGTGGTGGCAAAGATGATAACCCTTACGTGTAAAGTGATCATAGTCTTTATTCTAGGTTGTCTGCAATATCATTATATTGCATAGTTATTGCATCATTATATTGATAGTTATTATTCAGACTATCAGCCAGCTTGGTGTCTACCCTCGGGGACCTATGATGTTCGAAATGTTTGCTGCATTGGATGTTGCATTTTCTATCACGTTGTGGGCTGATAATTGGGCTCGGTGGTTTTAGACGTCTAACAGAATACTAGTGTCTCATTATTTGGTCATGTTCCTGATCCCAATTTGGCTTGTGTTGCCCAGGATTAGGTTTTTCATCCCAGGGTCTTATCTCATGAGTGTCATTGCTGCTCTCCTTCTCCCTGGTAAGTCCTGTTTTCCATCTTCTTCATTGTTAAATAGCTGTAGGGAGTCACAAAGGAACTCTCCAGAAACCCAGCACTGAATGTAATGAAGTGCCTCGGTGGCTCTCTGATTTCCTCCTCTCCTTCTAGTTGAGTTGGTTCATGGTCTATAAACTCCAGACTGAGTCAAGATGGTCCAGAAGCTAGGAGTTTCTGGGGTGCTGCCATACAATGGAAATGGAAAGATAAGCAGGGATAATGGGAAATACTGTACACTGAATTGGGAAAGGGAGTAACTTATAAAGAGGAAACAAAGAGTTGCAGTATAGTCATAAGGAATGTCAGGTTGGAGATGAGTGGCAACATTCCAGGAAGTGCTGTGGTTGGGGGGGTTTGATCTCATTTCTGAGTAAATCATTTGCAGTCATTTGGCTTTTTCAGTGTTTCATTTATTATGAACCTTGCATAGTTCATAGTGCTTTGCTAACTTTCTGTACATTTTCTCAGTAAGGATGATTGTAGCAAATCCTTGCTCCCTGAACCTCTGTGAGGATGAGGGGCTAGGCACTGGTTCTGGTCCCCCAGTGGACAATTCAGGACTCCTATGGCTGATATGACTCGGTAGAGGGAGCCATCTCGGCGAGATAGGGCCTCGGTGGCTCCTTCACCCTATCAGAAAGAGTAATTTCATTTCAGTCATTGCTGGGTTTTTTAAAATTGCCCTAAAATTTTCCATATTGAGACCATTAGATTTATGACAAAAAACTCCTTAGAAACTGCACTTTTCTGAGGGGAGTCCCTGTGGCTCCCTGGAGCTGTCACACTGATGTGTGTTATATTAGTGCTAAAAAAAATGGTAGCTAGTAACAGTTGATTGACAGTAGAGAGGCGGGCCGAAAGAGCAAAGCTCAACCCCCGCAAGCACAACTAGGTGAATACAGTAGAAACACCACTAAGGCACACAATGGGCACTGAAATCTGAGGCCAGAGTTAATGTCTGCTCCAGACCACATCAGTTAACGAACTGAATGGCTTGGGTAGCCAGTAGCCAGTGCTGGGGGTCCGGGGATCCCCCCTCTCCCTCCTGAGGGGAGTTACCAAGTGGGTGTTTTTGTTATGCCTACCTTTCTGGGTACTAACCCCCAGTCGATGGCAGACATGGAATGCTTCCAACCACATTGGGGGTTTCTATAGGCCATTGCTCCCTTTGCCTCTCTGAGGGGGGGGGGGGGCAGGTTCTGGCTAGTGGTGTCCGGTAGGCTGAACTCCAATTGATTGATGCTCTAGACTAATATAACTAATATAACACATATCAGCGTCATAGCTCCAGGGAGCCTCTGGGGCTCACCCAGAAAATGGCGTTTCATTACATTCAACGCTGGTTTTTTCCATCATATTGAATCATGTCAGTAATAGATTTGTTGCTATATTTGCATAATTTTTTTAATATTCCAGCGAAACATCCACATTGTGACCGAATGGATTGCAAATGAAGTGAGCTCAACAAAGGTTCGAAGAGCCCTTAGGCGAGGAGATAGTGTGAAATATTTAGTTCAAGACTCTGTCATTGATTATATCTACAAGAATGCCCTCTACAACACACACAACAAGTGAGTATGGCTGCACATAGGCTTATATATGTTACTCTTGTATACATGTTACTCTTGTATACATGTTACTCTTGTACAGTATATAGTCTATATTGTAGGGAGTCTTTAATTATGTCTATAATACGACAAGTTTTTTTTCACACTTTCCTGCCTTTTACAGTATATTTTATTTACATTTTTTGGGAATGGGATTATCAAACTTTCTTTGCTTTGAAGCATGATGGTTTTTAATATATAAAATAATTGGCAAGCTCAATATTGATTTAAGTATTTACAGATCTTTTAATTGCAGATCTTTTAGAAATTGTTAAAGGCTAACTTGTCTTATTAATTAGAATTACTTGTAATGTAAATAAGGGAAAAGGGATGTACCATGTGAAAGACTGGGCCGGGGATCCATCATCAGAGGCACCACTGAATAAAGGGCTTGGCAGGGTTGGAGAAAAAGGTGATTCCCTCTCCATAATAAATGATGGTTGATCAGTTATTTCCCTGTACAAATTAAAATCATTACCTAAGCAGCCAGTCATAACTCGGAGCATATTCTAGGTTGGTAGCTACAACTGACTTTCAAAAAGTGAGGGAAATAATGATACCGTATCAACAATAAAGTTGTATGAATTTTAGCTGTTACCTGTACACATGGTGGTTACTGGTTTGATATCTTTAGAACTTACTGTGTAAAACGATATAGATTTTTAGCAAATTACCTTCTCTTGAATACGGTTGGGGTTTTCCACCATAGTAACAATTGGTTTGGCTTGTGATCTTCAGATATTTAATTTTCTTCAAGCAGTTAGTTGTTTTAATGCATTTATACTTTCAAGTGGGGGTTTATTCTCACTCTTGGATTGATCTTGAATCCCTTGGCCTCCTCTTGCCTCGTAGAGTGTCATATTCTGGCCCTGGCATCCTGTATGTAACGGCAAGTGTCAGGCCTGGTAAAACTTTCTAAGGCTTGGTTCGTCCAGTGCACACCTTCTTGAGCTACTCAGTAGACGCTCCCAGATAATGCATGGACAAACTATAAGGACTTGGCTGCAAAGATAAATGGGGATGCACCTAAGTGGGATACAAATGAGTACACCATAATCAGGAGGGTCGCAAAGCAGCAATTTGTAAAAATATTGCAATAGTAGCCAAGGACCAACCTAAGCTGTTGCATTCCCATATATGGAGAAAAAGAATAATACAAAACTATGTAATAAGAGTGGGAGGAACACTCTTGAAGAATGACAAAAAGTGTACAGTACTTAGCAAGGGATTCCAAGTTGTCTACAAATCATAACCAGAATAGTATCCAAGAAGAGGTGATAACAGATGGCCAGAAGCAACACTAGATAAAGTCAAAGTTACTGTAGAAGAGATAAGGACACCTGGAGGAAGTAGCTGTAGTAAAAGCAGGAGAATAGGATAAAGTATCATCATTGTTATTGAAGGAGACTATAGGGATTGTGTATTGCCCATTAACTAGAGGCTTCAACATAACACTAGAGTTTGAAGAGCTCCTTGAAATCTGGCAAAAGATGAATGTAGCTCCAATATTCAAGAAAGAGGATAAACATGAAGCACTAAAGCAGACGATGAGTGTCAATAACGTGGCTGAAGATAACATGACCAAACTACACGACAGTGTGAAAAAATGACTACATTTCGGTGCATCCTGAACCATTATGAAGTCGTGTAATGACTCAATAATGGTTTAGAACACACCGAAACATTGTCGCTTCTTCACTTTCTGATGTGTGGTTTGGTCATCATGAAGCACTAAACTATAGACCAGGGTCACTAATGTGCATCACATGCTAAATTATTAAAAAAAAATCAAGAACTGAGTAGTGGAACACACGGAACAACAATAATTCAGAGAGGGAAGATCACACCTCACAAACTTGATTGAATTCCTTGAGTGGGTCTCTAAAATAAGTCAAGAATTGGTAGGCTACATCTTCCTAGACTACCAGAAGGCTTTTGAAATAGATTCTCACAAGACATATTCAAGATGGAAAGATAAGCAGGGATAATGGGAAATACTGTACACTGAATTGGGAAAGGGAGTAACTTATAAAGAGGAAACAGAGTTACAGTATAGTCATAAGGAATGTCAGGTTGGAGATGAGTGGAAAATGGGGTTTTGCATGGCCGTCCAATGACTGCTGCTCTTTCTACTTTAAGCAATTGAGTCCTAGAGATGTATGGATATTCTCATGTCTTGTATGGATAGTTGGCAAGCGGAATACATTGAAGGAAAATGTTGTCGACACCACTTGAGTCCAGAGCCTTGAGAGAAAATATGGCAGGAATTTAGCCATTGAAAGAGATAATTATTGCTCCATTACCACTACCATCTCCACTGCCATTACCCCATCACCACAATTACTGCCACCACCTTCACAATTACCACAACCTATACAGTACCTCCTTCACTTTGTATTAGCCTGTAAGCATTGCTTCCCCAGTACTCGTTACACACACTGGCAATGTGTTTGCCTGATAATCTTCATCGCTGATGAATAAAACGTATCTAGTTCATTTACATTAAAAACTTACAAATTTCCCCCCCTGTTATTCTCATTGATATTTCATTAAGGAAATGTCATCCAGTTTAGGCTACTTGTACAGTACTATCATTATATTTATATAGTTATTCATAGTAGTCATAAAAAAAGAGAGCAAATCTGATACACAAAATTTACAAATGAAAGGATCAGGGTCTGACTGGTGGGCTGGAGGTTCTTCGTGCCTGTTATAAGAAACACCTGCCATTATTATTTTAAGTCACTAAACAAACTTAGATACATATAACAATTTCATCGTGGCAGTGTTTGCAATTGGTTGGCATATAAAGTTTGCTTCTTTTATATAAATCTGCCTTTTAATTCTGGAAGTAGAATAAACTTCTACTTCTGAAAGTACAGTAACTCACATTTTAGTACAGTATAATAATAATAATATAGTGAATTGTGAAAAGCAGTGAGTAAGCCTCACAGCTGCTCTACCTATGCTGTAATATTTTAGTGTGAGTGATTCATCATGGTCTCCATTGATGTCCTCTTCTGTGTAGACACCTAGTATTAAAGAAAGTGAGTTGTCTCCTCAGGTCAGCAAAGGGTTCAAGCCTCATATCAGTAGAGAAGAGAAGGAGCACCAGCATCTTGAAGACACACAGTATAATTCCATGGCATAGATATAGACAGTGCCACATAATATAGATTTTCGTGGATTCAGTGCTAAGGTAGCCTGGACTAGCTATCTGTATATTTGTCTTAATTTTTGTACCCTTATGTAATTTTCTGTGAGCTTATTCCAAGTCATAGTCATTCCTGCTTTCTCAACTTCAGGATTAAGCAACAGCATTGAATTGCTTCCCAAATTCTTTTTATTTGTCATGGTCTCAATGGTCATTAATTTCAAAGGCTGTATGTTCTCTATGCATAACCTCACATTTTGTCATAACCTTTCATAGATTCTAGAGAAATGTAGAGATAATTTTGCAAGATTAAACATTTGATGATTATTTTATTTTGAACATCTAATTTTCCTTGATATGGAAAGAGAATTCTTTTAAATAATTTTTTTCAGAGCTAACTATTTTAGTTGATACTGTCAAAATACACATCATCATAACACATCATCTGTAGCCGAGTGTGAAAATTAAATTAATGTGAGGTTAAGGTGGGAATGTTGGGCAATGTCATGAGAGGGGAGGGGGAGGAGTGAAGGTGGAGGACCAAGCTGTGTCATGAGGGAGGGGGGGGAAGGGAGTGAAGGTGGAGGACCAAGCTGTGTCATGAGGGAGGGGGGAGGGAGGATCAAGCTGATACATATAGGTGTAATTTGAGGTGTATCTCTGACGAAGAGATGCACCTCAAATTCCAGTTAGACTGTTCCTGGTACTTAGATTTAAATTATTAGTTTCACATGATTATTAAGTTCAATCATAGACAAGAATGGTTGTAGTAAGTTGGAGCTTGCCCCTGTGCCTATGTGGAAAGGAGAATTGGGTGAAAACTGGAGCTGTGAGAAACTTTGCTATTACCCAATTCTGATTCTTTTTCCCTGGTGATGGCACAGTGGCTTACATGTGGGAGGGGAGGGGGGGGGGGGTAACTCCATACTCCAATTTGAATAATGCTGATACTCTAGATTCCAAAATAAAATGTGTATCGTGTTACTTTTGAAAGACATCCCATGGTCGGCCGAGCGAACAGCGCGCTGCACTTGTGATCCTGTGGTCCCGGGCTCGATCCCTGGCGCCGGCGAGAAACAATGGGCAGAGTTTCTTTCACCCTATGCCCCTGTTACCTAGCAGTAAAATAGGTACCTGGGTGTTAGTCAGCTGTCACGGGCTGCTTCCTGGGGTTGGAGGCCTGGTCGAGGACCGGGCCGCGGGGACACTATAGCCCCGAAATCATCTCAAGATAACCTCAAGTTGGTTGTCGACTACCTGTTGAAGATTCCGAGGGTTAATGTCCCCCCATGGCCCAGTCACTAATCAGGTCTCCTAGTTGCTGGTCTGATCCACCAGGTTGTTTGATGCAGCTGTGAGCAGCCTGACATGAGTCACAACCTGGTTGATTAGGTATTTTTTGTAGATTTTTTTTCTACAGCATTGCAGCATTTTTTTTTTAGCACAATACTAAAGTACAGAATAACAATGTGTAGATTAGAAAAATGTAGATTTCTGTACAGGTATCATAATTTTTGTAAGTATAGAATTTGTGATGATTAAGCATCATCCTATGACATCAATTTTGTTACTGATCACATGTATTCACCAGTTTTCTCTTTTGTGCATGCTTTCTTCTGGGACTCTTCAGCAGTAAGTATTTCTATACCCCATTTATGCTAACACCCTCCCCTAATCTCGACACTGATGTTCTTCTCCCGCCTCCCAACTTTACGCTTCATCAAGGGCATACTCGTTCTCGGAATACATTACTTGCTAGTCGTCAGCACCCTATAAGGAAGAGCAGCATTTTCAGCGATATGGATGACACATCCCCTGGTGACTCGGTGGACGACCCTCCTGTTGTTCCAACTCACTCGGCACCAGTAAAGAGCTATCCTGGGGTGGCTATACCTGTGCTGCAGAGGCCCCACAAGGAGGTAGGTCCTGAGGCCATAGACAGAAAAATAGCCAAGGCAGAGGCTATGGATAGTAGGCCAGCGGACCCTTTTGAGAAGCCAAGACCAACCCCTAGTAAATTTTTTAGCGAATGTTTCCCCTCTCAAGAAAAGAGTAAAGTTTCTGAATTGCACCATATGAATTCTTCCCATAGTTTAGATGAACTAGAATTGTCAACTTTGACTGTTGACTATTTACAAGATAAATTGCCTGTGGCATCAGCCCCTCAGTCACGAGGGCCCTCACCATCTGGATGTAAGCCTACACTTGTTAAATCTTTCTCAACCTCACCTAGGGATGGCCCAGTTAAAAGTGACCCCATACCTATACCTAGGAAAGCATTCACCTCTCATAGCAGGTCTAAGTCCAGTGGGGCTTTAAAACCAGAAAAGGCTTTTGAGTTGGCTCAGTCTGCAAGGGATGACATTTCTCTCTTGCAAAGAGAAGCTAGTTTCATGCCTCATGGAAGCTCAAATATATATGAACTTCTTTCAAAAAAGACTCATATATCTCCAAGTCACACAGAAATGTGTTTAACTTATGTACCAAAGAAAACTGAAGTACCATCTTCATGGGATAGATCACGAAGCCACAGGCATGGTGAACATTTGTTTACGTCTAGATCTCTAGAACGACCCTCGACTCCTAAGCATAATAAGCATCTTTCATCAATTCATAAAGTATCCTCACTCCCCCTTCAACAGACTCGAGATAGATCTCCAAGTCCTGTACGTAGCCAAAATCATTGGAGACTAGAGCGTCAGTATGCACAATTTGCTAGAGATAACACGTGTGATTTGAAAGATGTAGAATTAGGACATCTTCGTAGAACATTAACACATGAAGAGGAAATCAATCTCATTTTATCAGGTGACTCTAAATACCTTACAAAAATGAAATCCCCAGAAAGTTTTACACCCCCTGAAATTTCGGATATTGATGGCTTATTATTAAATGATAATGAGTATGAAATGAAGTTTTGACTTTCAGGTTTGATTATCTTTGCTTGCCTTTTAGTGATCACTCTCTATGTTTTAGGATTCTACTATTGGGTCACTCACCTCTTAGCTTCGGTTGAGCATGTCAGTGTCGTAAAAGATTTAAAAACAAGTTGAAAATTAAAGTTTTAGGTGTTAGTGGAACAGTTATTTATTAGTCATTATTTTAGCATCACTGATGCTTTGAACAAATATTTCAGGATCTTGGATTTTTCACAGGTTTGTATGCATATGTAACTAAGCTTATGTGATTAGTTGTTTTAACTGTGAAAGAATTGTATTTAACTAATAATTACCCCCGGTAACAGTATTTATTGAAAATGGCATTTATAAAATTCTTGGTTAGATAGATCATGTACAATCAAATTACTTGTAATGTTGAAAAAACAGTGCTTTGCCTTGGTTACTCACTTCCAGGAGAGGGCTAAGGAATAATATATTTCTTATAGAATTAAGCTTATTTATACACTTATACAAATTCAGTGTCCCTTTGCCTACAGTACTTTTGATGAGTTGTGCATTAAATTTGTCGTGCAGAAATAATAAGCTTGGCAGAGTTGATTATTTTGACCCAGATTTCTTTCGTGCTATTACTGTCAAAATAATTTATAGCTTTAACATTTTGCATGATACGTTCACATGTTAGTAGAAAATGGTTGTGATTGTGGTACAATAGATTGCTTTTCTGTGGGGAGTCCCTTCGGCTCCCTTGAGCCATCAGGCTAATGTGCGATATATTAGACTGGGGTATTAGTATATGGAGTTTGACCTACCTGGGACCATGAGCCAGAACCTGGCCCCTTCAGAGAGGTTGCAGGAAGCAATGGCCCTGGAAAACCCCCGTGTAGTTGGGGTTTTCCTTATCTGCCATTGACTAGGGTTAGGCACCCAAAAAAGGTAGGCATAACAAAACAAACCCCACATGGTAAGAAAAGTCCCCCCCAAAAAATGAATAGTGAGGTAGAACTCCCTCCAATCTCATGGAAACAAGCAAACGAGCAAACGTCACACTCCACTGCTGCGCCGCTCATCCGCGCATCCCTCCTCTCCCTGAGAGGGAAAGAGGAGAACCTCGGATCTTCCCGCACCGGCCACCCAGCACTTCAGTTGATTAGCAAATGTGGTCCAGGGTGGATGTCTTCTCTGGGCTCAATTTCAATGGGCGGGGTTTTACCTTCGTGGCAACCTCTGCAGTGTTGTTGTGTGTGGTGTCCACGTGTCCTCATCAGTGCTGGGGCTGGATGCGCTTAGGGGCTTCCTTTCCTAGGCACCCTGTGAGTACTGCCCTTGCCTATTAGGGTTCCCTTCCTTGGTGTATTCAGGAAACCATTTCCATTGGGGTTTTTGCTGCTTGGCATTTACCCCACCCTTGGGGCCAGCTAGGGGGTTTTGTGGTCTTTGTTTGGCCTTGGGTTGTGAATGGCATCCTGCTGGTTGGGGCATCAAGGTGTTGTGCAGCCTGCCAACCTATGCAGCAGCCAGTTCCTGTTTCCTCTGGGGATGTTGTACTTTTGCAGGATTTTTCTTTTTGTTTTTTTTGCCTGGTGGGGGTCTGCCTGATATGGCTATAGTTAAATTTTTATTATTTTGGTGGCCCTCTGCTAGGCCCCCGTGATTGTACACATTGCAGGGGCTTCAGCATTTTGATTTTCACCCTTGTTAGCTTTGGGTCTTAACCAGTTAGCAACACCTTGCCTGGGCTTCCTGTAGCAGTCAGTCTTCGGGCTCTGGAAAACTGTCGGGGCTTGGTGGACCTATAGAGGCGTTTTCCGAGTTCCAGCCCACCTTGTGCGGGTATGAAGGTTGTTGTGTGCCCTTGTCTCAGGGTGACAGTCACCACTTTTACAAATTTTACACCCAGCCGGGTGCCTGTATGGTGTCCCTGGACCTCAAGGACGCGTATTGGTACGTTCCTATTCATCCACGGTTCAGGGACTGGTTAGGTTTCGTGGTGGGTTGCCAGGCTCAGGCTTACTGCTTTCATTGCCTTCCTTTTGGCTTGAATCTGGCACCTCGCGTATTCACGCGTCTTACCCAGGTCATGGTGACTCGTCTGCACTTGCTAGGGGTTCGGGTCTTGGCCTACCTCGACGACTGGCTGGTGTGGGCTCCTAGTCGGTCTGCTTGTCTGCTCGCTATGGGTGTGGTTCTTTCCTAGCATGCCTGTTTCGGGTTCCTGGTGTACTGGAGGAAGTTCCATCTGGTAATGTCCCAGGTTCGGACCTGGCTGGGTCTTGTTTGGGACTCGTTTTCGTGAAGTTTCGGACTCGCGAAGTTTGTTGCATTGGCTGCCGTGTTTGGCATCGTGTCTTAGGCTGATATTCGTGCGCAGGGATTTTGGAGGTCGAACAGGGTCCTGGCTGCCCATTATTTGGTTAACATTCCTGCTCCTCGGCGTTCCTGTGTTGCTTTGGGTCGCAGGATGCAGCCAGTTGTCTTGACTTCGCATCAAGTTTGTGGCGGCGGGTATGTTTCTCTTTTCATTATCTTTGGTTATGTAGCTTGATGGAGCAGAAGGAGTTCCCCACAGAAAACCAGCGTTGAATGTAATGAAATGCCATTTTCGGGATGAGCCCCGGAGGCTCTCTGGCAACCCTCCCTCGCTCCGGTCGGCGGTTTTTCACGTTGTTTGATGCTTAGCTTCGGAACTAGAGTGCTGAGTAGCCGGCACGGGGAGGTCCGGGGCTCCCACCTCCCCCTCTCGGAGAGGGGGGACGAGCAGTGCAGCAGTGGAGTGTGATGTTTGCTTGTTTCCTTGTTTCCTTGGGATTGGAGGGAGTTCTTCTCTCTATTTGGTTTTTCTTTGTACTTTTCTTAGCATGTGAGGTTTGTTTTGCTATGCCTACCTTTCTGGGTGCCTAACTCTGGTCGATGGCAGATAAGGAAAAACCCCCCAACTACGGGGGTTTTTAGGGCCATTGCTCCCTGTAACCTCTCTGAGTGGCAGATCCTTGGTAGGTCGAACTCCGTAGACTAATGTCCTGGTTTAATATATCACACATTAGCCCGATAGCTCCAGGGAGCCTCCGGGGCTCGCCCAGAAAATGGTGTTTCATTACATTCAGCGCTAGTTTTTTATATACTTCTCTGCCTTACAAATTATTTTTTCTTTCTTTAGGCATCTTTTTAATTCATTCTCTTTTATTATTTTTAATTTGAAACTGAAGTATTACTGTGTGTCTTCCATGCAAATATAAGGAGTAGGTGATGCATGTACATGCACGTACATTTACCTTTACGTATACACAAATCGCACACAAATTATCTTCAATGAAGTTGTTCAGAATTTTGTTGGGGTTCAAAGGCCAATTAAATATTTTATTGACTTTCTTCTCTGCATATAGTTGACTGCTGAGTTTCTCAGCATACCTACCACAGCTATCATAGATTAAATTTCTTTTCATGTATCCTAATAAAATATCTTTTTAGCATATAATTAAAGGTGTGGTTGTTATAATTCTTGCTTTATACTGTACTGTTTATTTTTACTTAGGTGTTCGTTCTTAAGTTTTTGGTCGTCGCTCTTTAAAATGAATTTTTCCTTTGTACTTGATGAAAGCCTTTACCTTAAAGTATTCTCTCAGCAAAACTCAAATGATTAATTTGAATTTCAGTTACCTGATGGGCTCTTTTTTTTTTTTCTTTACAAGTATGGTATTCTCTTTGGAAAATATATTAGCCATTGACAGGTATCAACCATCAATAATATCAGTTACCAATACCATAGTAATATTATTGATATTATTCCAATTCAAGTACAGCATTCCATATACCAGTTACTTTTCAATTTACCAACCTTTATTTATGGTTTTTAGACAACTTTACAATCCTCTATATACAGTAATAATATTCACCCTTACCGTTTGCTTGGGTAATTGGTACCAGATCCCTTATTACATATTTGCTTGATACATTACATAAGCATGTCTTCCATCAGTAATAAGTATCTAGCTCTTACTTTTCAGTCCCTCCTTTTCCTACAATATATATTTTTTCTAGTTCGAATCTGTGGTCTTATGATTTCCACAACTCTGGTCCATGTTGTAAAAAGTCTTCCAAATCTTGAGAAAATCAGTTGGAGCAGTGTGGGGGATTTGAACCAGCATCCTGGTGAAAATCAGATATGCACCTTAACCCACCAAGCCCAGGTTAGGACAAGAGCTGGGGGCCTCCAGACTTCCTTAGTGGACTCTACGAGTCCTAGGATGAATACCTTTTGTCATGTCATGACCTAGTGAGTTAACACTTGCATCTGGTATTCACCAGGACTCGGGATCAAATTCCTGCACCGCTCCAACTAGTTTTCTTATTGATATTTCACACCAGATTTATTTGTGTTCTTCCAAGTCCTATTTTCATGTCTATAATGATTGAGATTCTCTCTGTAAAACCAGAATGTTAATAGCAGTTTTCCATGATTCAATCTCCAGTATATAAGAACCAGTCTTCCACTTTTTATTATTTGTCTCCAATGCAACACTGTACTGTACTTAGTTTTTGTAATAAAAAGACTCGATATACAATACTAGATATTCAGTATTGCTATGAACAACTGTTGTTGATGGTTGGTGCAAAAATAGTATGACGTGAACACAAAAGTCCCATTAATATTATTACATTTTTACTTGTGCAGAATTATATCCACAAAACTGATTCTGAGGGCTTTCATATAAGATTAATCCTTAAAAATGATCTTGTATGTCTTTGTGCTTGCAAGTGAATTTGGTACTTGCTTTACGTTTATGCTTTTCTTATTGTTACACCTTGCATCTTGTTGAAATACTGGTTAAGTTATAATATTGATGCAATATTACTCTTGTTACTTGACACATCACTTCATACTTTCCACAGTACATGACATTTACATATCCCATCTTTGCAAACTTTGTTAGAAAATGTTAAGTTTACGAACACTGACAATCGATTGAATATATTTGCATTTTTGGTAACATTTGAAAAGGTAAGTTCATCATAGGACTTGGCTCATTTTTTCTTTAAGGAAATACCAGTCTTCCTCATCAACTACAAAATATAATACGGTGTACTAAAACCACGCTGCATTTGAAAGAGTACAGAATTTATAGTTATAAAAAGCTATTTTACTGAACAAAATATAGCGTATATGTTATAATTTCAAATGGCTTATATGGAATTTTGTATTATTGAAATAGACAAACAAAAATTTTGCTATAACTGATTGCTTCCCTCTTAGAAAGTCATAATGGTATCACACCAAGAAAAATGCACTCAAAAACAAATTTGCCTAAAATTTGTACACAGTACAGTGCAACTCTGGTAAAATGGAGTGATTCATGTTACATCCAGTACATTGCGGGAGAAAATTTTGTTGCTCATGACCTTGGTAATTTTTATTGCAACAGTCAAGATCTTCACTACTTTTCCTAAGTTTGTTTTTTAAACAAATAAATGTTTAAAAACATTTATGTTTTTATTAGTGCAAATGATGGAATATACTCTTGTTCATGTTGTAATATCAATATAAGTAAAACAAATAAAATTTGTTTTAGGTAATATATTTTGTTGATTCATGTACTGTAATAGTTTTTGGCACAGTTTTTGGCCGTGTGTTTGTGAGAGCTCTGGTGAGCCAGACACAACCATGCTTGGCATTAACGCTTTAAGTTTTCTGCCATTGTACCAGAGATGTTGACTGAACGGTTCGTGTTTAATGCATGAACAAGTGGAATCCGTTACAGCGGTGGTCACTTTATTGCTCCGTGTCACAGACCTGTCTTTAGTCTGGTGAAGGAAAGCATAATAAATAATATTCTCGTAATGGAATTTACTCAAATTTGAAGAAAATCAAATATGTTTTTCTTATTTTTATTTCTGTCTTGTATTGTACTGTTGTAAATATTTATGACGTCAGAGGATATAAATTAAGGCGTATTGGTCACAAAGTGGGAAATTGGAAAGAAACAACTTGGGCAGTAAATTAAAATAATTTTAACCATAATCAAATATGTTAATATTATTTTAAGGTCACATGAATTATGATCATTTTTGTTAAAAATGTGTGTACAGTATTTGAAGAAAAGTTTAAATTACATTTTTTAAATGATTGAAACCAAAAGAAATATTCAAATTACATTACAAAGAAGTTACTTGGAATAATTTGTTGAAGTACAGTATAATGGAGTAGAAGTCATAAGCTGTATATGTAATGTTGTGATGAAAGCTCTCTCACAGCTTGACACTGGAGCTACATTAGTTCTATTGCATATTGGATTCAGTTTTCATTCTACTGTGTATGATCTTTAAGGTTATTATGTAGTGAAGCCAAAAGTACATAACATTATTCATTTAAATACTAATAAAGAGAATTTGTTAAAGATTGGACAAACTTCATCATTTTCTGTAGTTCATTATAATAAGAAATGTGATTGGTACAGAATCTCTTTATATTGAATCTTAAATGATAGCAGGTTGCAGGTACTACTTATTTGTTATCTTGGCAATGCTTAAATACTGTAAGTAGTACAAGATTTTAAATTTGTCTGGATTAGCTTGTGATAGCAGAGCTAACAAGATGGTACAATAGCTAAATGTATTATAATATGCAGTAGAATGATATAAATACTATAATTTGTTTCAAGTTCAAATAGTGCTTTGGCTGTAATTTTATTATAAACTATTATTTTATTATGGAAAAGTAACCAAGAAAGTTATAATGGTGGCAGGATTGTGATCTGAATAATGGTGTAGAAAATAGTTTCTGAATACAATAAGCCTTCACAACTTCATTAGGCCATATTTCTGCAACATTCACAAAGCAGAAAGTTCTCGTAATCTTGCTATTATACTTACTGGGAAAATTTGCTTGGATCTACAGCTCATGCCATTTGCACAAATAATTATATATACTATTTCATAATTTTTGTTTTGACAATAATTTGTTATATAAGTAAATACTGTATCATTATAAGGTAATAAATAATATAATGCATGTGACAGAAATGGCGGAGAGAGGTTGGAGTGTATACCTACAGTATTATAAATAGCAGCACAGCAGCTGGACGAGACCCTCAGTGTGACAAAACTGCTAAACTCTCAAGTGGGCTTACTAATCATTTAATATTTAATATTTGTATTCATTATGTTACAAAGATTAAAATGATAGAGAAGCATATTCCAGTGAAGTGAGCTGTGAAACTGTATCCGGTCCAGTCGAGATCTTTTATATTAGAGAAGCTGGCCAAGAGTTGCTCGGTAATGATTAAGATTACCTTACATTATCTCACTAGAAGTTAACCTCCCTAGGTCATTATTATTGTTTACATTTTCATTCAATAAATTTGTTTATCCATAGATAATGATAAACAGAAGTGGACTTAGGAATGTGTAGTGCTGGAGAACCTAAGCTGTCTTTGATTGGTTGATGACATAAGAGAGGCTATAATTAGTTAATGAGCATAATGGAGGCTGTGATTGTATAGTGCAATGGTATTGTGTTGCATAACAAAACTATATAGGTACAGTACTGTAGTTTTGCTACATTCCTACATTATACTGTACCAAGAGGTGTGTGCAGTACAGTATTGAACTGTACATAAAATAAATCAAGTATTTTATTATCAATCCATCTAAATTTTTTTTATTATAGTAGAGCCGAATATTTGCACAAGTTTTTAAGACTATAGAAGGTATCTAGCAAACTTAATTTTTTGTGATTCAATGTAAAAAGCAATTTCAGAATACAAAAATCTCAACAGTGTGAGGAATGTACTGAATGATATCAAAAGAGAAATAATTTAACAGTTCAATCTGTGAATAAGTGTGTTCCATATTGAATGATAGCTGCATAGGTACTATTTCTTACAACAAGAATTTAAATTATCTGTTAGGTGTTTGGAAAATAGAATATACTGTACATTAGAATAAGATGTATACAAAATAGTTTCATAGTATATTTTTATAATAACCTGTATAGTAAATGATAGGTATCACCTGGTAAAGCTTTTGTTAGAACTTTTTCTGAGTTATCCCACTTGTTCATCTATGGGGGTAAAATTAAGACATCTTAGGGAAGCAAATTGTGCCGTCGTGCAAGGTGACATTCGAGGTTCTGTCGCTATGGAAACATTCCAATGGTTCCATAGCGACAGAACCTCGAATGTCGCTATGGAAACATTCCAATGGTTCCTTGCAGGGTTGCAGTCATACTAGGAAGCATTGCAGGGTTGCAGTCATGCTAGGAAACATTGCAGGATATCATTCAGCTAAAATGAGCTGTAGAAAACTTGGATCATTCACACTCAAAGCCTTTACAGTTCCTTGACAACCCTGAAATTGCCTAAGATCACTCCATCAAACTATTGGTTGGCTCACGAGCTAGCTATCGTGCTAGCAGATGGCAGCATCTGGTACCACAACATGGTCCCTCACATCAAGTCATCTCTCATTCAGGACTTTTTGTGTATCAGAACAACAACCAGAGAACCAGATTAAAGGTGATATTGAACATATAGAACGATAGTTATTATTTCTTATAACAAGAATTTATATTATCTGCTAGGTGTTGTGGAAAATAGAATATATTGTTCCTATACTATACTATTGTTATATATAGTATAGTAATATACAATATACAATAGTATATTGTGAATATACTGTACTATTGTTTGTTCATCTATTGAAATCTAGTTTCTGTGCTCAGGAGGTCCATGCTTTTAGAATAAATTTTGATGTTTGGGCATTTACAAATCTGTGAATATTTTTTTTTTATTCACTGGAGTATTTATAGTTGGCAACACTCATCAGTGATTTGCTTGGTGAGCTTGTATTATTCATTAGTGGTCCTCTGGTATATTATCCTAGAGCAGATGTGATTGGTGCTGGGAACTAGGTGCCTTCAGCTATGTTTCCTCACTGTTGTGTGTGATTGTGGGCTGTTATGTTTTTCAGTAGGTCACACCTTGGTTTTGCTTCAAGGCTTCTCTAATCTTGTTGCTGCAGAGGGTATGACAACATAGGGTTAGGGAATGCTGATAGCTCTTGCCTTGGCAACCATGGTTTTGCTCTCAAGACTATCAGATGGGTGGCAGATTGAGTAACCTTTTATTAGCCAATTCATTGATTTATATTGTTCATTGTGTTGGACAGTATGGTGCAGCACTTTGAAAATCCACAGCTTGATGCATTGTGCAGCATCATAAAGTTCTGTGTGGATCCCCGGATCCCCGCGCCAGCTGCTCCATCCCCCAGTTCGTTGGCTGATGCGATCTGGGGTGGTCGTCAACTCTGGCCTTGATTTCTTGACAGTGTTTTTCCTTAGTGGTGTTCTCCTCCCCACCACCCATTGGAGAACAAGGGGGGGAGAACAGTGGTGATCTTTCCTTGGAGGGCTCACCCCCTCCCCCTTCGTGTGGGGGAGGGGGGGGTTGTGCGGAATAGTGGCGGCGGTGGAGTGCTTGTCTCCTAGAGAGTTGGAAAGTTCTGCCACCTTGTTCGGTTTTCGGTTGCAATTTTCTTACCAAGCGGGATTTGTTTTGTTACACCTACCTTTCTGGGTGCCTAACCCCTAGTCGATGGCAGAATATCCCCAATCACATGGGGGTTTCCAGAAACCATTGCTCCCTGTGCCTCTGAGGGTGGCCAGGTTCTGACTCATGGTCCCTGGTAGGCTGAACTCTATTGACTAATGCCCTAGACTAATATATCGCATATCAGTCTGATAGCTCCAGGGAGCCTGCGGGGCTCACCCAGAAAATGGGTAAGTCTTCTTGCTAGAAGGCTGAGAGCGTCTCTTTCCCATAGCTCATGGTGACTCTTACCCTACTAGTTTTCTCTTGAACATGACTTGCCAATCAGATAATAACCAAGTACAGTACCAAGTTACTGCTGGGTGAACCTGGGGCTCATGCGGCCCAGGCTCTGCTTCAAGTGGCTGGGTCGTTCTTGCCCTTGCTGGGGTGGTTCGACCCCAACCACGGCGGTCTGAGTTTGGAGTCCCTGTGCCTTCTTTCACCAACTTGAGGTCAACTCCGGAGCTCTCAGTTCCTTCAATGGCGCTGGAACCAATAGTATTAGTGTTTGCCTTTTCATTGGAGACTTTCAGCGCTGTGGAGAGGGGGGGGGGGGGACCTGCTGCTTGGGTAACAACTTCTCCTCCGTATCAACCTACCCTGGCTTCGCGCCCTGGAGAGGCCACTCCATACCAACAACCAGAGCGCAACTACAGTGTCTTGAGATAGATGGATGCCTCCTATATCTACAAATGTATCCCCCTTCCCCCTTCAAATACGGAGGATCTTTATATTGCACTGTACAGTGCAATTTACATTTGACTTACATTTGTAAGTCACTCATAAATGTTAAATCTGCAAATGCAAACTAAGGACGTGTGAGAAAAAGGGGAGATTGGTTTGCCCTCACACAAATACAATACTGCACTTAATTTTGAAAAGAATAAATGGTGTAAAAAGTAAGATAAATGTTATGTATGTGTGAGAATAATATGTAGGTATGTGTTTGGGTGAATGAATGACAGGAATGCAGGTGAACTGAAGGGTTTGTGAGTAGGAATGTGTTCTCAGCGAGTGTGTTTTAGAGGATGGATATGTTTTAGATTGTAATTACAGTACATATTTATGCCAATAAGAAATTGGCTCCAGCTCTTAGAGTCCCACCTCATAGCTATTCTAACTGATTCAATTGGTTTCTCTAGACTATCTTGTTCTGTCATACTTTGTGACGCTGTAAATTGTAGATGTTTCAACTTTTGTACTTCTGCTCACTTCATACAAAGTATCTACCTGCATTTCTCTGACTCATTTGTGTTCCCAGATTGCATTTGTACTATCCCATTCTGTTATCGCTCACCTGGAAAAGACTGTGTATTCACTTTCTTTCTCTGCAGCATCTTGTACATATTGTCTCTAATGCCTCTCTCTGAATAATGTTCTTTGTTTTATTTTGCTTAGCCTATTCTCATAATTCATTGGTTTTATTCCTGTGACTTCATATACACAGAACACAAAGACTTCTCTGGCAGTGAGAAGTCTTTGAACATTCTAAATTTTCATGTTTATCATGTGAGAGGTATCATGCTGGAGCTGCATACTCTAGGTCTGCTCCAACATATGCTATGTATAATATTCAGAAAGATTCCATAGTCAGATTTCTATTAGCCATGCTTATTTCTATCCATCTTGTCCATTCTTTTCAGTATCTTGTATGTTGTGATCATATTCCCTTTGTTTCTTCATGTGACCATGATATTCTAAGATGGAATACAATTAGAGAAATCCATATAAAGATCCAGGATGATGATTTTCTAAACTACCTTTAAGAAGACTATCATAGAATGAGACAGGAGTTGCAAAACTCCTGCTTTAGTCCTGAGGGTAGTGTTAATAGATCAGGACACGGAAGCATCATGTGAAAATTTCAAAATGATTATCACTGAACTTCTTCAAAAATACATTCCAAGTAAGAGAAGGAAATGTAAAAGAACTACAGTGGATAGATGACAGGGGCAGTAAAAAGAGCTATAACAAAGCGAAACCTCTGGAGCCAGTTTCAATCCACCTGGAATCACACAAAGAGTGAAACAGCTAAGAATTGGTAGGGTCCTTAAAATATGGCTAACCATGTTATAATTAATAAAAAAGCAGCCAACACTGAATGAATACTTTACATCAGTGTTCACTAGAAAGATTAAACAGTATCCCAATATCTCCGTGATGTAGTGGCAAGACACTCGCCTGGCGTTCCGCGAGCGCTTTGTCATGGGTTCGTATCCTGGCCGGGGAGGATTTACTGGGCGCAAATCCTTAACTGTAGCCTCTGTTTAACGCAACAGTAAAATGTGTACTTGGTTGTAACAACGATTCTTCGCGGCGGGGATCGTATTCCAGGGACCTGCCTGAAACGCTACGCATACTAGTGGCTGTACAAGAATGTAACAACTCTTGTATATATCTCAAAAAAAAAAAAAAAAAAAAATGGCCACAAATGTTTGAAGTAGAAGAGAATGACTTGGGGGATATTCCCATAACATACAAAACAATCGGGAAGAGCATTAACACAGTAATGATTCAAAAGCCCAAGGTGTGGAAGGAATTCAATCGAAAGGCGTAAAGGAACTGGCAGAAGAACTATCTTCCCCCAACCCATCTTCAACTCAAGTCCATTATATCCAGCGGTTGATCCCACTGAAGCATTCATAAATTTTTCCATGCTGTTCATTCGAAACAGGAATTTTCTCAAATATAAATTAATATTATATATTAGCACATTGTGCATATATAGGTATAGGTTAGGTTAGGTGTTTAGGTTCTATTGGTGATTATTTGTATTTGTAGTACGTGGGTGAAGCATTTACAGCGTTGTGGTTCGAACAAAATTCGTCAGTGAAGCACTTGTTCCAGAAGTGTTCGAACAAAATCAGTTGCGAGTCGTGTGTAAACCATTTTTCATTCATAAACGGGGTTTGGCGGGTGCATGGAATCACTTTTGGGTCTTTGTTTGGAGGATGGGCTGCTTTCCCACTGAAACTACTACCAGTATTCAGAAAATCTCTAGACCAAGGAATAGTTCCTGTAAATTGAAAATATGCAAATGTTGCCCCTATCTTCAAGAAAAGGTAGAAAACGCTCGGCAGAAAATTATCGGCCTGATCGGTTGCATTTGCATCTGCAAGCTCATGGAAAAAATCCTAAGGAAAGGAATTTTTGGGGGATTATGAGGATCCACACAATGTCTCAAGTTGTCACGAAGGTGCTTCATGCAAATTCAAAGAGATGATTTTTGGTAATTGATTTATGTCCTGTATTTTCCTCCTTTCATATCACATTTGTGGTATCAACCAAAATAGTGTGGAGCGATAAATAGGAGTACTGTATATGTGGAGAGAGCAGTGATTCAAATATATTGGATGAATATGATGAGAGCAGTGAATCAAATAACAAATCAAAGCAAATCCTTAACTGTAGCCTCTGTTTAACGCAACAGTAAAACGTGTACTTGGTTGTAACAACGATTCTTCGCGGCGGGGATCGTATTCCAGGGACCTGCCTGAAACGCTACGCGTACTAGTGGCTGTACAAGAATGTAACAACTCTTGTATATATCTCAAAAAAAAAAACAAAAAAAAAAACAAATGTAGTGAATGGATATGATGAGAGCAGTGAATCAAATGTAGTGGATGAATAGGATGAGAGCAGTGAATCAAATGTAGTGAATGGATATTATGAGAGGACTGAATCAAATGTAGTGGATGAATATGATGAGAGCTGTGAATCAAATGTAGTGGATGAATATGATGAGAGCTGTGAATCAAATGTAGTGGATGAATATGATGAGAGCTGTGAATCAAATGTAGTGGATGAATATGATGAGAGCTGTGAATCAAATGTAGTGGATAAATATGATGAGAGCTGTAAATCAAATGTAGTGGAGGAATAGAGGAATATGATGAGAGCCCGAGGTTACTTTGTGCAGTACAGTATATAATTTATATTTCTGGCTGCAGTTTTAAATAGATACATTTGGGTTTCTATTTCCTTACCATATTTTAGAAAACTGTTAACTCAAAATTACAGAATTTACAAATTATTCAATTCATGATGGCATGAAAATTTATACACTTTGTCAGAGTGGTGTGATCCTTGTAGTAACTGCAGCTAACCACTTGGATTAGTTGGTACAGTGACAGCCATGCTAATTGCATGTCAACATTTGATCCCCAGCAGTCCAAGTACAGTACAGTAATTGGTACCGTTTTGTCCCTCTGTCTTATCCCAGATCCTTGTTCCTATATCACTGGAAGGGATATAGGGGGACATATCCTATGGAAGGGATAGCATACTAGTTTAGTGCTTTGTCCCCATAATTATCTTGCTTCTAATTCCTGCTGCCCATGTTAATTTAATGTTAGACACAACACTGCATCATCTTGGGGAAGGAAAATAGCAAGTAAGTTCAAAATAGAGATCTACACAGTTTGGAATGATTAGAGAGCAAATGTGTCAGGAAAGTAACAGTAGTAGTTTATCCCACATCATTCAGTGGTGCCACTAACCAGTTCTTGTTTTCCACCATGCTGAGATTTCTGTATTTCACAAATTGTGTTCATACTTAGAGACTTAATAAATGAATGTGCACATTAATTGATTGATATTACATGCCGATGATAAAATTACAATGTCAAATATGTTTAAGCCTTAAAACTTTGAACTCTGCATTTTTAATGAAATAGGCAGGAACTTATAGTAAATATGAAGTCATTTTTCTAAGCAAATTTACTTGTGCAGTATATACAAATACATGCAGGTATTCATGTGAGATGAGAGCATTGTGTGACAAACTGATCAAACACTTTTCCATTTTTATTTGGTTATGCATAAGCAAATTTTGTCTTTATTATACACTAACAAAAAAAAAGTTGGTTTAGAAAGAACATGAAAATTAGGGGAAGACCAAAAGTAAAAGAGGAAAAGAGATGGAGAGGATGCTGAAGCCCCTGAAGTGTTCCATTTTAATCTAGTGTAAATTCAAAAGGAAAAAATTCCCAGGAAAAATGCTGGGACCTTTGATAAGTTGCTGGCTTCCTGTTCCAATTGAGGCCACTAGAAATGGTGGCCATTGGGTAAATTTAGGTACATTGGGTCTAAAATATTAGTTGTTAATGGATGTAATACTCAATAGTCAAAGGAAACTATATTTTTAGGATTTTCTTTACATTTCCTACCACAGCACTTCCAAGGGCAGCCCCTTTCTTCAGTGTCGAGGTATTGCAGGTTTGCAGATTAAGAACAAAATAGTGGTAAGAAATAAAAAGACTGTAAATGAATAAACCAGGAGCATTACCTCTAAATGTGTAATATTTTTGCATATCTGTATACAACACTTGTGCTTTGTTCCTTGGATACTTACCTTCTCATGGCCTTCATGATATACAAACTTCCTGGCAACCCCATTTAAATATTATACCTGTACAGCTTAATACTTAACGTGCAGCTATAGATATCAATGCATGTCTGCAACTGTACAAAAAATTAAAGCATAATAAAATGCATATCGAATGATTAATTTGGATGCAACATATAAGGAAAAATTGAAATGGCTTAAATATCTACGTACAGTATTTACTTGTTAGGTGAGCTGTAGAAAGTTGGTGGGTGATGTGCCCAGCTGGATCTGTCAATGCCAGACCTCGCAGCTTGCTGGCACAGCAGCATGTAGCAGAAGACTTCAGTCTTGGTTGACCTTGGATATTTCTATGATCATTTCTATACTTTCTAAGATGAGGTAGGCTACTCTGTTGTTTTACCTGATCGCACATATATGTGTTGCCTGTCTCCAGAGATTAGCATTTTCACGGCGGAACTTTATGCCATTTTGTATGCTCTTTGTCAACTGCTTTCTCGTTGTCAACCCTCCTTTGTTGTTGTAGTTGACTCTTGCAGTGTCCTCATGGCTCTTGAGTCCTTTAATCTAGTCCATCCTGTAGTAGTCAAAATTCATCATTGGCTGTTTCTTATCTCCAGTAGATTTAAGACAGTGGAGTTTTGCTGGGTTCCCAGCCATATTGGTGTCTATCCTTAAATGAGCGTGCGGACGCTGCCAGTAAGGAGGTTGTCCGCACTTGTCCTATCTCCCGTAAAGGTATCCCCTATTCCGACTTCTACCCAGTTATGCATTCCTCAATCCTTGCCCATTGGCAGGGTTGTTGGTCTTCTGTTACTGGTAACAAGCTGTGTGGTTTTAAGGGTAGCGTGTCCCCATGGCCTTCCTCCTACCACCATAACCGGCGGTGGGAAACGGCTCTTGCGAGGTTACGTCTTGGCCATACACGCTTAACTCATGGGCACTTAATTGAGCACTGCCCTGCTCCTTATTGTCTAAACTGCATTGTCCCTCTTATGGTCGTGCATATCCTTGTTGAATGTCTGAACTTCCAGGACGTGCGTGTGTCTTGCTACCCGACCGTCCCTTGCGGTCACTTGTTCCTCAATAGAATTCTTGGTGATTTGGATACCTTCAATATTGTTCGCCTTATGCACTTTTGTTCTCGTATTGGCATCCTTAGTGATATTTAGCGCCCTATGAATATCCCACACATTTGATGGTGCTACATAGCCTTCCTGGCTTGGTGCCTTCTTTTGATAATTACAGTACTTTTTTTCCTTCTTCACTTTTTAGTTCATCCATTATAATATTTGTTTTGAATAACTAGATTTATGTTCATGTAATTTACAAAAACACAGATTGAGTACATTACTGACACTAAGGATAATGTATTTAGGCCAACAGTGAATATATGTATAAATGAATTAATGTACAGTACGTACTGTATCTATACTGTATATGTATCAGTAAAAACACAAGAACTAAGAGGTCTGCAGAAGGCCTATTGGCCTGTATGAGGCAGCAGCTGTTTGTATCCTCATATGGGCAGATTATCCCATATATGAATGATTTTGTGTGGGTTGGAGCTGCCTTGTATGGGCCAATAGGCCATTTGTAATTCCCTTATTATGGTGTTCAAATGATGATTGGTTGACCTGGATACTGTACTTAATTACGATCATATACAGTTGTGAAAACCTTATGAACATAATCAATATACATATTGAAATTTTATATCATGGCAATTAAAACATTGCATAGTAACCTTTGTGTTGTGATGATATTGTAACTGCATTTGTATAGTAAGTAATCATAGCAGGATTTTCAATGGGCCTAGGTAAACTCCACTACGTCGATATTGAAATAATAAATCCATATGAACATCATTGGTATAAAACCCAGACAATAATAATTTAGATCAACGTATGATGATTGCGTTACCCCATAAGTCAACGTATGACAATAACCACAATTTGAAGGTTAATACGTATGTTCCTCATGGAACTTATTCTATATGCACTCTCTTGTTTCCAGTCCAGGGATATGGGTTCTGAACCATAATTTTTTTCGTTACTGCTCTTTGTTTCTAAACTATAAGTATTCCTTTTACCACCCACACCCCCCACTCTATTACTCCACAGCTTTATAATGCAAAGTTTTAGTGTGTGTGTGCTTGCTCATCAAATATTATTAAGTCTTAAATTAAAAATGTAATGTAATTATGAATTATACTTAACACAATTCAGTACATCATTGATATTTTAGTAATTTAAATTAAGACCTTTATTGGAAATTAATGTTAAGTTGTATGAATATACTTTAATGACTAGTAAAGTAAGTATAAGTTGAAAAATAATGACAGGCACTTAGTACAGTATAGTGATAATGGTTTTCATTCCGTATATCAGAAAGTTGAGAGTATTAATTAAAGGATAACAGTACAGGTTGTCCTTTAGATGTGGGCATGGATAATGTGCAGAAAAATTGTCATATTGATTAGGAAGCTTTTTTGGTGACTGAAGTGTGGATGGCACAAGCAAATTACTTTTGAAGGTGTTAGAGAGTTTAAATAGAGAGGAAGATAGTGATTTACCTCGAGAGAGAGAAAACAGAGTGCCATGCAGGAGAACAGCCTGCTGAGGAAAATGGCAAAATACAAAGAAGGAAAGCAGGGTATCGAGGTGGTGCAGCAGAGTGCCGAAGGGACCATCGGTGTGCTGAATGCACACCGATGGATCTTCACCTGCACCCTGCACAACAGGGTGCAGTGAAGGATACCATAGTCCGAAGAGGACAACACAGTGCCAAGCAAAACTATAGGGTGTTAGACAAGAAGGAAATACTGTAGTTCTAAGGGGAACAACAGGGTACTGGGGGAAATAACAAGGTGCAACAGGAAAATCAGAATGCTGAGGGTTGCAAAGAAAAAAACAGGATTGGATTACATGCTTATAAAAAAAAAAATTTTAAGTTTAAAGCATTAGAAGAGCAAGACAAATGAGAGTATAATATTGCTGGAAAAATAATTAAATTAAGAGAGGAGGACCTATAAGGATGGAGAGGTGGGGAACAGGACTAAAGATAAATATAAGAAAAAGAATAGAGAAAGGGTAAATTTGCTAGGAATTTGCAAAATGAAATGGGGTAGATATACACGCATAATACTATGCATATTTTCTTGTACTTTTTCTATCTATTTCCTTGCCCTCTTGGGATACACACACAGTATTCAGCACAAAAGTAAAACAGAGAATATAAATGCAATGTAAATACAATTTTGTTTTTGCCTGATTTAAAGCAAAAATTACTGGAAATCTTCTTTGGTATTTAATATTTTAAGTGTAATCCTGAAATTTGTTGCTATTTATTGCATTTTGCTGCTTTGCATTTGCATGTTAATGTTTACTTTTAAAATAACACATTCTGTGTTGAAGGTTTGCATCTTTCCTGACGTTGACAGTGACTAGCCTATACTATGATCAATAACTTGTCATTGTGAGGAAGTCTTTCATACAGTGGGCTGTCAAATTTTTGTTGCTTTGTGGGTTTGTGAATTTTATAGGCTTTGTTAGTGATATTGGATCATTTTTTTTAGATATCTTGTTATTGCTGTTGAATTTAAATTATTGATGATGCATTGTCATAAAAATTGTCATCCACACCTCCGTGGAAATAAACATTCCATTCACCTGAGCTCTGGGAAACTTAAACCGCGGACCCCACGGTCCACGATCTAGAGCTTCGGCCTCACGCGGGTGGGGTCCACGGTCCGAGTCTCCTAGACCCTCGGGTGAATGGAATGCATTGTCAGTTTGAACATTAATATATTGACTTAATGTTATAGAATAAAAAAGACATTGAATCAAAATTATTGTCATTTGATCTATAATAAAATTGTGAATGATGTTGATTCAACATTGTTTTAATGTTATGTTTTCTAAATTTGTGAAAATAAAACTTTTGGCAAAAATATAATTCTTGCAAATTCTCGGGGTGCTAGGTGTTGTGAAGTCAAGATTTTTTGTTCCACTTGTTCTGTACTTTCTTTGTCACTACTGTCCAAAAAGATTTATTCCATCAATTGTTACAAAAATTTATAGGCAATAATGATGGACTCTATTATAACATGTAATTCACAATAGAGCTATAATGTGTCCATTCTTATACAGTATATTAAACAATTTTGTCACATGTCCTATCACTATCATCTCTAAAACATTAACAATAATGTCATCATTTGTAGTGATAATATTGCATATGGTTCACAAGATTAGTTATAAGCAATAAGATTATGTATGTGATTGTTTGCTCTTTACTGCGAACTAAGTGCTGGCATTGCTATTGAGTTGAAAGTGTCATTACATCTAGTCCTTTTGTCTAGCAAAGTACCTTATGATAAATTTAATATTTTTGTCCTAGTATTTACTGGTTTATACGTGTAATATGTATTTGCTATTTACTAGTTAAAGAACAATATAAAAGAAAAAGTGACCAAAAACCTTAGCAATTATGCTATAATTATATTAGGTTAGATGTTTGTTTTGGTCTGTATACAAAGTTTACATAGCTCCATTGCTAAGTAGACCCAACTACAATTATGTAAATTCTGAATCGTCAGGTACCAGTACTGCCGTCAGGTTTTGTGAGTGTGGTGCGATTGCAAGTGTATTGTTAATTAGTTATCTTGTATTTTCTATGAAAAGGCAGTTTGCCTTGTAATTATATGTGCTATATATTGATAATAAAAAACTAGGTAGTTTTTATAAAGTGTAGGAGACATGAAGATTGAACACAAGTACATGTCTACAACAACATGATAGATGCCAATGATTAAACATAAGTATTAGAGGTGCATAACTAATGCATACATTTTTACCACATACTGCATATATATCTAGCTTTCATTTTACAGTCTTTTATATATACTGTATGTAATACTTGAAGGCATACTCCCAGATTATATCCTTTACAATAGTTTATAACAAAAGACATCGTGATTATTGACTGGTGTACCGGCAACATCTCGTCAAAATATCCCTAGCATGATCACAACTTAATAATATTGATCACAAATTAATATTGAAATTATCAGATAAATATTAGAAGTTAGTGGTGTTCCTTGTCATTCTTTTATTAATATTAGCATTAAAACAAATAAGGAAAGAGCAACAAACTATAGCAGAAAGGGATATGTCACAGTAATCATAAAGGTTTTGTTGGTGACAAATGACAGTGGTGGGTTAGTTTTTTTTACTGCTGCTCATGATTTGTTGATATAGTATATTGCACCTGAGCCAGACTCACTGATGAATGACTGTCTCAAATGGAGATCAGTTGAGAATGGACATACCATTGATGATAACAAATCAAGCAAAGAACTTAGGTGAATTTGAGGAAATATGATCATAAAGATGATTGAATACATTACCAGGCCTGTTGGAGGTGAGAAATGTATTGTAATTGAAAAATTCAATGATCAAGGACATGCACAAGGGATGATTAAGGGCTAGTTTTGCCAGACAGGATATGAGAACTCAGATGAGTGGTAATCTAAATCAGGATTGGAGTAAATTTATAAAGTAGTGACCTTATTAGCAGATCCAAACAAAATGAGAGGACAAATGTATCGAGTTCAAGAAAAACTGGTGTAGGGATAATATTAGACAATTTTTATTAAGTAGAATAGTAGTTAAAAGATGGAAGAGCCTTCAGGGGAAAGTTGCATGTACCAAAACTATAGATAGTTTCAAGACTGCATATGATACAAGGTATAAAGGTGGGACACCATGTGCATAGCTTTCTTTCTGCATCTCTAATTAGGGGGCTGCATGCACATGAAGGACATTGTAAAATAAGGATATGCTGCTCTTGCTAATTCCAAATTTGCTTTTAAATTAATGTTAAAATAAATGCTGAACAAAATTTCCGTGAGAGAGCCAACCTAGGATATGCAGCAGTTGTGTGGTGTCCATATCTCCTAAAACATCAACAGCAAATTAATTAGAAAAATGTAGACATGCAACTAAATGGCTCCTAGACTAAAATACAAGAGCAGTGAGAAGAAGTTGGAAGTATTGAGCATGCAAAATTTAAGCAGGATAGAAATAGCTATGTGATCACATAAAAGACCATGGCAAGAATCAGCAAAGATGATTAGCATAATTTTGTGGAAACCTGCAACAGTTTGAAGAGGGTATTGAAATATGGAGGGAATTATCAGGGAAAGTGCCAAGCCATTATGACTATATAGCACTTGGAAGGGGTCAGGATAATTTTTGGGATGGGACAGATAGTGGATGGTGGTGGAATGAGAGGATAGCGGGTGCTAAAACCATTGAAAGTTTCAGAATGTCATTTGACAAAGATTATAGGGAAGACGGAACACCACAAGCATAGCTTTCATCCTGTTACTGCACTTGGGTAATTACACACACACACACACACACACACACACACTTTCGCAAACAGAGTGGTAGACAGAACAAGTTAAGTGAGAAGCTGGTGGAGGCCAAAACCATCGGTAGTTTCATAGCGTTAAATGACAAAGAGTGCTGGGTAGACGGGACACCATGAGCGTAGCTCTCATCCTGTAACTAAACTCGGGTAATTACACAAAGAACTGTAATAAAGAATGAGATCTAGGGGTGGATTTGGATAACAAACTGTCAGTAGAGGAATACATAAAGAATAATGTGCGAGGAGCAAGTTGTATCTTTTTATCCAACTTCAGACTCTCTTTTTTAACAACATTGATGGTGAAGTACTAAAACTGTTCATGATGTTTGGGAGACCAAAATTGGAATATGCAGTAGTTGTATGGTCCTGTATCTCAAGAAGCACATCAATAAACTTGAAAAGGTGCAACAGCATGCTACAAAATGGCTTCTAGAACTGAAAAACAAATTATGAGGAGAGGCAAGAGGCATTAAATATGCCAAAACTAGAAAATGGACGGAAAGAGGTGATATGATCACCACTTACAAAATAATAACAGGAATTGACCAAATTGACAAAGAGGAATTCTTAAGACCAGCAACTTCAAGAACAAGAGGGACACAAATTGAAGCTAAGGAAACAAAGGTGCCAAAAAATTATTAGAAAGTTTTATTTTGCAAACAGAGTGGTAAATGGTTGAAACAAGTTAAGTGAAAAGGTGGTAGAGCTAAAACCATCAGTACAGGTAGTTTTGAAGCGTTACACGACTAAAAAGTACTGGGAAGATGGGACACCATGAGTATAGTTTTCCTTGTGTAACTACACTCCCGCCCACACACACTTTTTCAGTGTCAGAATAGTTAATGGGTGGAATGCATTGGGCAGTGATGTGGTGGAGGCTGACTCTGGAACACTGGAAGACAGAAGAGTAAGGGGAGACATGATCACTACCTACAAAATTCTCAGAGGAATTGACAGGGTGAAGGGTAAACTTTTTAACACAGGTGGTACGCGAACAAGGGGACACGGGTGGAGACTGAGTACCGAAATGAGCCACAGGGACGTCAGAAAGAACTTTTTTATTGTCAGAGTAGTTAACAGGTGGAATGCATTAGGCAGTGATGTGGTGAAGGCTGACTTCATACACAGTTTCAAATGTAGATATGATAGAGCGAAGCAGGCTCAGGAATCTGTACATCAGCTGATTGACAGTCGAGAGATGGGACCAAATAGCCAGAGCTCAACCCCCGCAAGTACAACTAGGTGAGTACATTCCCCCCCCCCCACATCCCACCTTCCCACACTCCCATCCCCCCACACTCCCATCCCCCCACACTCCCATCCCCCCACACTCCCACCCCCCACTTCTGGGCAATGGATGCCAAAACCAACAGTAGTTTCCAAGCATCATGTGACATGGAATACAGTACTGGGAAGATGGAACACCACAAGTATAGCTCTTATCCTGTAATTACACTTAGGTAATTAGCTAATCACGGTCCCCAGCACATGCACACCAATGCAAAAATATTGTCATGACTTTTATGAGACCAAAATTGGAATATGCTTCTTGAGATATGGTGCCCATATCCCAAGAAGCACATCAATCTGTTAAAGGTGCCAAAAAGTGCTACTAAGTAGCTTCTGTAACTGAAAAACAAGAGCTGTGAGGAGAGGTTAGAGATGTTAAATTTGCCAATGCAGGAATATGCAAGAAAAAAAAAGAGGATATGATCATTTCGGTAAAATTGTAACAGCAGTCCACAAAATTGACAAAGAGGAATGCTTGAAAATTATAACTTAAAGAACAAGAGGTCATAGATTCAAGCTAAGGAAGCAATGATACCTAAAAAATACTAAAAAGTTCTCTTTTTGCAAGCAGAGTGGTAGACAGTTGGAACAAGTTAAGTGAGAAGGGGGTGGAGGCCAAAACTATAGTACCGTAGTTTCCAAGCATCTATAACAAAGAATACTGTTAACCCGGGTCACAACAAGTGTAGATATCCTCCTGTAACTACCCTTTGGTAATTACACTTGCATCCCCCCACACCTCATCACAGGCACACATCCTCCTTCCGTTCATATCACACTGAGATGTTTGGCACAGTTTTGTTAATAAATTAATGTATTGGTATTGGAAAAATACTTTTTATGTGAAGAATGTGAGAATACTGTACCTACAGTATGCAATTACTTAAGTTATTACCTAAGTGTAAGTTACAGGATGAATGTTACACTCATGCTGTCCCGTCTTCCCAGCACTCTTTGTCATATAACACTTTGAAACTACTGACGGTCTTGACCACCACCTTCTCCCCTAACTTGTTCCAACCGTCTACCACTCTGCGAAAGTGAATTTTCTTATATTTCTTCGGCATCTGTGTTTAGTTAGTTTAAATCTATGACCTCTTGTTCTTGAAGTTCCAGGTCTCAGGATATTTTCCCTATCAATTTTATTAATTCCTGTTACTATTTTATACATAGTGATCATGTCGCCTCTTTTTCGTCTGTCTTCTAGCTTTGGCATATTTAATGCCTCTAACCTCTCGTCGTAGCTCTTGTCCTTCAGTTCTAGGAGCCACTTAGTGGCATGTCTTTGCACCTTTTCCAGTTTGTTGATGTTCTTCTTAAGATATGGGCACCATACAACCACTGCATATTCCAGCTTTGGTCTAATAAAAGTCGTGAACAATTTCTTTAGTATTTCGCCATCCATGGCGAAAAGGAATTCTGAAGTTAGAAAGTGTAGCATATGCCCCTGGCACAATGTTCTTAATGTAATCCTCAGGTGATAGTTTTCTATCTAGAACCATGCCTAGATCTCTTTCTTTATCAGACTTTTTTAAATATTTCTCACATAATTTATAGGTTGTGTGGAGTCTATGTTCTCCTAGTCTACATTCCATAACATGGCATTTATTTACATTAAATTCCATGTGCCAAGTGGTGCTCCATATACTTATTCTGTCCATGGTCTTCTTGAAAGGCATGACAATCATCTAAGTTACTTCCCTATTATCTTATCATCATCAGCAAACATGTTCACATAATTCTGTATTCCATCTGGTAGATCGTTTATGTAGACAATGAACATTACCGGTGCAAGAACTGGACCCTGTGGTACTTCTCTTGTGACATTTCTCCAGTCTGATACATTTCCTCTTATTACTACCCTCATTTTTCTATGTCAGAAAATTTTTCATCCACATTAGCAGCTTACCTGTCACCCCTCCAATGTGTTTGTTTCCATAACAACCTCTTATGTGGAACTCTGTCGAAAGCCTTTTTTTTAGGTCCAGATAGATCTAAAAAAAAGGCTCTGACAGAGTTCCACATAAGAGGTTGTTGTAATTATAATGTAATTATGTAGTCATATTTATCATCTGAATTATTGTTTCAGTAACCTAGTGAGCCTTTAATATATTGGTCTAGGTAAATAATTATGAAGTCAGAAACGAATCCCCATAAGAATTATCCTGTAATGACCCTTACAGCATTAACCTCTGCAGTGTGCACCTTTTAAAATGACATTCCTGTGGTGCGCCGAAAATAAATTGTTACAAAATACAGTACAGTAATTTTTTCTTTTTGTATTGTCAGTTATCACTCAGGAAGTACAAAATTCCAAGTAAAAAGTCTCTACTTCTTACAGTTCAGCTGTAGTGGCCTGGAGAATTTGCGTTTTTTAGTGAAAATGGGCCAAGTTCCCGCATGGTAATAAATTTGTCAATTTAATTTCAATGTTTCTCTATTTATTTATTTAGTTTTTTCACTCTTACTAGTTGTATCTATGTGACATAGATGATGTTCATTATGTTTAACTTAGAAAATATACACTCAGTCCTGAGTGGGGCACTCAGGTCCGGGTCCAGACTCATGGAATTTAATATTTATAAAGAAATGCAAAGTGCCAGTAGCACAGGCACTCAGTATAGTGTGGAGGAAGAGCTTGGACATGGGGAGATACCAGATGCGCGTAAAGCAGCAGACATATCCCCTCTACACAAGGGAGGTAGCAAAGCATTGGTAAAGAATTATAGACCAGTTGCACTAATGTCCCACATAATAAAAGTATTTGTGAGAGTGATCAGGAGTCAGGTCACTAGTTTCATGGAAACCAATGACCTTCACAGTCCAGGCCAACATGGATTTAGAGCAGAAAGAACATGCCTCTCACAGCTACTTGACCATTACGACAAAATCACTGAGGCATTAGAAGAAAAACAGAATGCAGATGTGGTATACACGGATTTCACAAAGGCATTTGATAAATGTGACCATGGAGTAATAGCACACAAAATGAGGTCAATGAGAATAACTGGTACAGTAGGACGCTGGATACTCGGTTTTCTGTCGAACAGAACACAGTTAACCATATAAAATCGAGTTCAAGCACAGTTAAAAAAGCTCAGTACTCAAGGTACAGTCCTTGCACCACTGCTTTTCCTTATTCTCATATCAGATATAGACTCGAATACAAGGCACAGCTTCGTAACATCCTTTGCTGATGACACTAAAATCAGCATAAAAATTACCTCTGCTGAAGATATTGAACAATATTACAAAGATATTAACAAACTTTTTGACTGGGCAGCAGAAAATAACATGATGTTTAATAGCGATAAATTCCAGGTACTGTACTCAGATACGGTAAAAATGAGAATCTTAAACATAATACAGGGTTCAAAATGTAATCAAATTTGCCCATAGTAGGAAAGCAACATGTAATGGATTTGGGAATAATGATGTTTGACAACCTAAATTTTAGGGAGCATAACCAAGCAAATATTGCAGCAGCCAGAAAAATGATAGGATGGATTACGAGAACTTTCCCAATCCAGGGATCCCATCACAATGGTTATACTCTTCAAATCACTTGTGCTGTCCCATCTTGAGTACTGCTCAGCCCAACTATTCTCTATGCTCTTTGTCTCCTGCTTTTTCGTTGTCAATGTTCCTTTGTAGTTGTCGTTGACTCTCGTAGTGCCCTCATGGCTCTCGGGGTCCTTTAATCCGGTGCATCCAGTGGTTGTCGAGATTCAGCATTGGACGTTTCTTATTTCCAGTAAATTTAAGTCAGTTGAGTTTTGCTGGGTTCCCAGCCATATCGGTGTCTCTTTTTAAATGAGTGTGCGGATGCTGCCACTAGGGAAGCTGTCCGCTTTTGTCCCATCTCCCGTAAAGGTATTCTTTATTCCTACTTTTACCCAGTTATTCATTCCTCCATCCTTACCCATTGGCGGGATTGCTCTGCTCTCTTCATTCGTACTGATATTCCCTTCGTCCCCCTACTTTTTCAGTCGCCTATCCAATGTTCTGCAGCCCATATCTTTGCGAGTAAATGGTACATAAGAACATAAGAACAAAGGCAACTGCAGAAGGCCTAATGGCCCATACGAGGCAGCTCCTATTTATAACCCCCCAATCCCACTCATATACTTGTCCAACCCGCGCTTGAAACAATCGAGGGACACCACCTCCACCACGTTGCGCGGCAATTGGTTCCACAAATCAACAACCCTGTTACTGAACCAGTGTTTACCCAAGTCTAAATTTAAAGACTTACATGGTCTGTTTCATTTATTTCCCCCAAATATCCCGCTTTCTCTTCCTGATCTTAAGCAAAGAGGAATTCTTGACAACACCAACTTTAAAGAACAAGAGATCACAGAGTCAAACTAAGAAAACATAGGTGCCAACAAATATTAAAAGGTTTGCTTTTGCAATGGTAGACAGTTGGAACAAGTTAAGTAAGAAAGTGGTGAAGGCCAAAACAGTCAGTAGTTTGAAAGCGTTATTTGAGAAAGAGTTTGGGAAGACGGGACACCACGAGCGTAGCTCTTATCCTGTAACTGCACTTAGGTAATTACAGTAAACACAATATTGTACACTTCAATTGATGTAAAATATTTATAAAATAATAGAATCTTATTTAATTTAATTTTTACCTTAACCCTTATGCTGCTCTGCTATTAATAGCCTTAACCACTGCACTGCGCAAAGCGCCTTTAGGCGCTCAGAGAGTTGTGCTTTTTGTTTTTTAATTTGGCTATATTTTAATGTTTTTTAATGTTTTCATTACTATTTGTGTTTTGAAATGGGAATAGTTGACTTTGGAAACATTTTGACATTAAATTTACCTGAACATTTGTAAAAATAACAAAAATATGTCCTTGACAATTGCACCAAGACGTTTTTGCCGAAAATGGGTGAGCAGTGCAGGGGTTAAACACTGCCAGGCGCAACAAAAAAAAATCTATTTTTTTTTTCCATGTTAAAGTGTTTATTTGTGTTACCTGAGCACGAGAAAAATGTAAAAAATCATTTAATTGTACTTACCAAAGTGATGTAAATGAGCCGGAAATTTGGGCGGTGACGTCACGCAACATGCTTGCTTGAGCAAAGTGTGTCCCCAAGGGGTCGCACGCGGCATTCAAACTGCCAGAGTTGCTGTGAATTTATTTTCGCAGCATTATTCACAGTATGGTGTATTTTAAAACTATTTTTTTTCACTGATATTGTTCAATATATTGTCACTTAATGTTGTATTATAATACAGCTGTTATAAATTCAATACACTCACATATTATTGTCACAAGTATGTGCACAAACGTTTTATTTTTCATGAAACAGAAAATGTATTATGAATTGTTTTCAATATATACACTCAATATGTTCATGTTTTTGCACCATTATTGGACATTTAGAAGTCTTGGCGAGTTTGATACTCATCGAAATACTTGATATAGCACAAAGGGACGGCACATGCTGGACACCATGGTAGGACCAATTTATATTTCTGTAGCCCATCTTGTGTGGTCTTACACACAATGCACTTACCCTGGCCTACTGCACGCTTTCCACTTGGTGGTAAATTCTTTATTTTGTGTATCTGAGAAGCCTTCCTGAAAGTGAGCGTAGGTGTGGGAGCAGGGTGCAATACTGGGTTCACAATGGGCCTTTGTATGCCAGGAATTGGTTTGCCAAACTTTTCTATTAATTGTGGCACTACATTACTACAGTAAAACTGAACTTATAGAAATTTTGTTTACCAAATGATTTGACAAGATACATATTGTAACTGTTCAGCATTGTTATGTCAACAGCGTGGAAAATCATCATCTTGGTCCACTTCAATGTCTTCCGTACACACACTATTGCCCCCACCATCATATCACATTTATCCACCAAACGCATGTTGATATTATTGTCCAAATACAATCTGGCTTATATATTCTTTGTCTGGTGGTTTTGTTCACCTTGCCACTGTCCATCATTGTACCAGTGTGAATGGTGGTCAACATGTTCACTTCACACCTGTCTTCCCACCACACTGAAAGCATTCCACCAGATTTTCTTAGCTGGCAATCATCTACCTCAATAGCATTGTGAAACTCTGGCATTTCCCTTCATTTTACTTTAACTGTGCCACACACACTCCAGTTCTATTATCAAGCAAGAACCTAATAGTTATGTGTATAATATGTGGCCCTTGTTCAGCCATGGTGCAAGCAGTGTCTTCACCCACACTACCTGAGAAGTCATGTTTGTTATTACCAGGAATGTCTACATTTGTACCCGAATACAATCATGTGTAACACAATTCCTGTTTCACAGTCAGAGTACAAAGAATTTCAATCCAAATCAGTGGCATTTGGAGAGAATATACTGCCTGAAGGCAGCATATCCTTTGAAAAGCACAAGGGATTCATCAATCACCAACTTCTGAGATGGTACGTAGAAATCTCTGAACTTTCCAGCTATTCAGAGCGTACCTCACCCTGTAAAGCCTGAGCCCTGAGGAAGCTGATGTGAACCCTATGTAGCCACGGGAATTTTGAATCATACGCTAAAAATACAAGATTCCGGAGGCGTGTTGCGCACCCTCTGTCGAGCACCTGCAGGTGCGTTGCACAGTTTAGTGGTTAAGGGTTAAAAAATCCATGAACAGTAAAAATAGAAGGCAAATAAATATGATCTGCTAGAAATTACTATAATATGTAGTAATTTTCAGCAGATCAACTTGCACATTGAAATCATTTGTGAGTTAATCGTTTGTAAATGTTATCAGACTTTCCACAGGCACATTGCTATGAATGGGAGATTCATTTACGGATTACCATAAATCAACATATAAAGCCTAGCAACAATATGACAATCAGACCTGTGCAAGTAATATATGCTGAAATGCATTAAAATGTTTTAAAAACATATAAAGCCTGCATTTATAGGAAGAATAAGACTTTTGAAGAGTAAAAAGGTCTAATGAACAAATCCACAAGGGCCGTGATGAGGATTCGAACCTGCGTCCGAGAGCATCCCAGACGGTGCCTTAATCGACTGAGCTACGACATGAACTTTCCAACTTCTGAGCTGGTACGTAGAAATCTCTGAACTTTCCAGCTATTCAGAGCTTACCTCACCCTGTAAAGCCTGAGCCCTGAGGAAGCTGTGTGTAATGAAGTAAGGGCGGAGATGGAGAACGGCCTATTGACATAGCTCGAGTGCATGGGGGAAGTTGTGTAAAACCCTGGTTTGTGCCTCGGAGAGGCTGCAGGATCCAGTAAGTTCAGTAGAACTTTGGATTCAACTCCTTTTGACCATGTCGTAGCTCAGTCGATTAAGACAACGTCTGGGATGCTCTCGGACGCAGGTTCGAATCTTCGTCACGTCCCTTGTGGATTTGTTCATTTGATGCATCACGCAATTGTGATTTCTGTGTGTAGTAAAAAGGTCTAACTCCTAGAAATGGCAGTGATTGTGGAGCAGTTATTGACAAACATATGTGTGATATTATTATTGTTCCCTCTTGCATCTCGTGATTCCCTTTTTTGTTTATGCTTTTTGACTAAAGAGTTATCTATTCCTGGGCAATGGTACACCACTAACACACACAGTATTTTTTATCAGATGATATTAGGGGTGTTTTACTCGATAAATTCCTAAAATAGTCCATGGAATGCACAACGGGATCTATACTAGACACCCTACACACTATGACTATGTTAAGTAGGATGCCAGAGTGTATTCCATGCACGTTTTTGCTTTTATCGATATATTCAAATTTGGGGGAGGGGAGGGCACAAATGATTCCTGGATTAAAACAGCACACATGTTAAGTAAGAAACCAGAGTGCATTCATACACGTATTCATACATGTGTATTCATACATATTTTGGCCTATCACCTGAAGACCACACAAAGAACATTGTACGAGAAGACTATGCGACACTTTCTAACTTCAGAATTGCCTTTAGATACAGGATGGCAAAATACTAAAGAAATTGTTCACGACTTTTGTTAGGCCAGGTATGAGGCCTCGTTGACAACCGGGCCGCGGGGACGCTAAGCCCCAGAAGCACCTCAAGGTAAGGACCAAAGCTGGAATATACAGTGGTTGTATGGTATCCATATCTTAAGAAGCACATCAACAAACCGGAAAAGGTGCAAAGACATGCCACTAAGTGATATGCCACTAATTAGCCCAACAATCCTGCTATTATCAGAATCATGGTCATTTTTATCACAATCATTGGTCTTGCGTAATACTGTCATCACTAAATAATACCAGCTACATATATTTTGACATTTTTAGGCGATGCTGTGGTCACAAGCTGAACAGCAGTGCTGTGAGCTCCTGCTCCGTGCACTAGCCTTGGTGGCTCACTCAGTACTGAGGCTTTCACACCCAGGAATGTTGGCCACGATTTTTTTTTAAATGGCATCTGATTACAGGAGCCCTGAGGAAGTTGATGTGAACCCTGTGTAGCCACGGGACTTTTAAATCTTGCATGGTACTCCCAAACATCATATGATGGTTTGCGCAGTTTAAGGGTTAAGCTTAATGTTATCAAGATATAATTTTACATCTTGGTGTAAAAGTATATATTCATCATAAACATTATTTGCTTTAGTTTCATCATTAACACTATCATGCACCGTTCGTGCGCACCACAGAAATGACGTCATGCGCCATTCGGTGCAGGGGAGCGTGCGGCGACACTGAAAAGTGTATAGTCGTTTCAGTTTTCTCACCTTAATTCTCGTGCTATGCCGTTCGTTTTAGTATCATTGTGTTCACAATAGAATTCCCTATAGGGATATATGAATATAAGGTCCAAACGCCCGCCGTGACTCCCTACAGCGAAGCCTAAAGTTGGCAAAGTTACCCGTGAGCGCACAAAATCAGTAAAATGTGTATACTCATTTTAGTTTTCTCGCCTTATTTCTCGTGCTATGTCGTTCGTTTTGGTATCATCATATTCGCAATAGAATTCTCTACAGGGGTATATGCATATAAGGTCTAAGAGCCCGGCATGACTCCCCACAGCAAAGCCTAAAGTCTGCCAAGTTATCCATGAACGAGTACCAATTGGCGCACCTGCTGACTAATGTATATACTCATTCAGTTTGATAACATAAATTTTCGTGTTACGTGTTTCATTTTGGTATCAAATTGTTTGCAAAATAAAGGCGCGTATTTTAAAACTAGTCCCATAATAATAGAACAATAAATGGAATTTTAACAAATATTTTAACTTTTGGATGCTCATCACCACAAATTATTTATATATTTCCAGTGTTCTGACACCAATTTTGATGTTACGTCTTTCATTTTGGTATCAAATTGTTCACAATATAAAGGCGCGTATTTTAAAACTAGTTCCTTAGTAATAGAACAATAAATAGAATTTTAGCAAATACAGTATTTTAAAATATGGACCACAAAAGTATTTATTTTCTTTCCAGTGTTCTGACACTGACACTAGATGAATTTTCGTGTCACGTCTTTCATTTTGGTATCAAATCGTTCGCAATATAAAGACGCGTATTTTAAAACTAGTCCCATAATAATAGAACAATAAATGGAATATTAACAAAATTTTAACTTTTGGACTCTTTGGACGCTCATCACCACAAAATTATTTATATCTTTCTAGTGTTCTGACATCAATTTTCACGTAACGTCTTTCATTTTGGTATCAAATTGTTCACAATATAAAGGCGCATATTTTAAAATAAGTCCCATAATAATAGAGCAATAAATGGAATTTTAACAAATATTTTAACTTTTGGACGCTTATCACCACAAAATTATTTATATCTTTCCAGTGTTCTGATATCAATTTTCGTGTTGTATCTTTCATTTTGGTATCAAATTGTGCGCAATCTAAAGGCTCTCATTTTGAAACCACTCCCAGATTGATCGGATAAAATTAAAATTTTTAACAAATATTTTAATGAGTTACTACGGACCTCGTCACCCTGGGATGACTCAAGAGAAAAATGAGTGACGACGAGTGGAGGCAATGGAAGCGATAGTGTTAAGATAAAAATCACAAATTTATTTGTATGAGGTTTTTAAATATAAATTATTAAACGTGTTAGAATTCCGTCTTGTCACTTTCTGTAGATTGTCTACACCAGTTACATTGCAAGTACAGCATTGCATTAAATTCTCTGATTTTCTTATATTTTGTTCATTAGAATTGCTTTTGCAGTATTACTTACCCTTGTATATATTGTTTCTGGTATTCAGTATGCGAATCTGATGATGATGCATATGTGGCACATTTGTTAGTTTTGTGCAGGTAACTCTATTATTCTTTGATAAAAATTAACTTTTAGTTGCAGTTCTGCATTAATCTAAACATTAGAGTTCTCATGATAATTGGCAATACTAGTAGTGTAAATATTTTAAGAAATTTGTGCAAATCAAATATTAAATGTGAATGTATGGAGATAACCAGGGATTATGCCTCATCTTCTAACTACACATTAAACATCTATACATGTTTAAGATACATGAATGATCATGGCAATAGTACTCGACTACCTGTTAAACATTTACATGTGTTCAAAATGCATGAATGAACATGGCAACAGTAGTATTGAACCACTCATTAAACATTTATACATGTTCAAGATACGTGGATGAACATGACAACAGTAGTACTGTACTCTTACAATGATGAACAAAAATATTGACAATAAACAGTATTCTGTTGGTCTAGTCTTAGGTGTTACAGCAGCAGACAAGTCCTTGACACATGAAGGCTTATAAACTAGAATTAACACATTTTAATTTGTATTTGAGATATGATTATTACTACTGTATTCTGTACCAGATTATTACTCTCTTTGACAAGTTTGTTGTTCGAAAGCAGTTTCATTTTGTTTTATAGCACAACAGCTACAGTGAGTGTCGTGTAGTATCGTACATAAAGTTACATGCCATTGAAAGATGATAATCATATTAAATGTGTAAGGCTTAAATTAGTGCAGTCAACTTATTAATGATGCTTATTATTGCTTATTAAATGCTGCAGTATTATTAGTTTGCTGTGTTTACCTCAAAAGATGCATTTGTAGCAAGGGCTTGGCTGATCCAAAGCTAGCAAGATAACATATTTCTAACTTTCTATTACTTTGCATTAATAGCAAATAAATACTATTAATGCTTATAATGAAGAGTTTTCCTGCAGAGAACAAATATATATCCTGTATAGCATTTACATATGTGCATGATTTGATATGTGTTAACATCTTGTAAACAAATTTATAAGCTAATGGTTTGTAGGTTTTGAGAATGTCAGGCATTTTTCTGTCTGTATATATACAGAATATACACATTATTTATACTTCTATGCAGATATCCTTAGGAATAATAATCAATCCTTTATTAGAATTATCCTGCCTGAAATTTGTAGATTTATCATTTTTTCTAATTTTTAAGGTAGTTTATCAACTCCTTTCCTTATTAATAATATATCAGTGATTGCTGTTATTAATGGAAGGTAGTTTTTCTTTGTGTGATTAGAGAATAGTAAAGTTATACAATAATAGGTAAGAATTTAATGTGTAAATTGTAATTACTTTAGGTAAATTAATACCACCTAAAGGCTCAATGAATATGGCCACTTTATTAGTGGTGCCAAAACTGCCAAATAGTCTGTATAGTTACGAGGTTGTTGTGTGTAGCCATCAACCCTACTTAGGCAGTCTCTTATTATGAGGTAGTGGTAGGCATTAATTGCATTTTGTTCAACACCTTTGATTATCCATCTGTGACTTCCCTCTTCCGCTACAGTGCTGTAGATGAGACCTCTGTATCTAGTCATTTGGTTTGCAGATGCCAAGTAGGAATAGAGTTGCCTGTTAGTGCAGAAATGCTTGCAAGTAATGCATGCCACAAGCTCGGTGAAGCTTGTGGCTGCTAGTGAGCAACTGTGTCAAAGCTCAAAGTTCAGAATTAATAAGTTGAGGTCATGTGAACTTTCTTATGAGTTGCCTTACCTTATGAATCACTAATTCATGTAGTATTTCACTAACTTGACATAATTGTTGGTAAAATAGTTTTACTACATTGCATATCAAAAACCTATAAAATAATTAATAAAAAGTCAGACATTTTAAATAATGCTATTATTACAGTATTGAAAAGTTGTTTATGAATAAAATAGGATAATTTTAATTTGTTATATTATTAAACATATTAATTTTAGAGTTTTATCATCGTGACACAACATAAAACCTTGAGTATAATGATACAGTAGTGTATTTTTTTAATTTATTTGTGTTACAGACTGGCAGTATATATAAGCCAGATTTATATTTTTAGACTAAAGAAAGCATACCAGGAAGAGTTTTCCCAAGATTGCTGGGGGTACGCTCTCTTTCTGAGAAACACAGCCATTTTCTAATTCAAACTACTGGTACCCAGAATTGCATTACATCAGCTTTCTTAGAATAATAAATGAAAATGGACAAAACAATATTGGGTTTTTTAGAAATGCCTGAACATGGTTTTTCATCTTAGAATCACTTGTGGTGAAATGTTTTATTCAAGATATTAATCTATGATTGAAACCTGGTCAATATCTTGCTGACTGAAAAGATAATTAGAAATGTTTATACATATCTCCACGTCCGTGTTCCTGTGAGGAACACGGGTCCCTTCTAAGGAATAGCTTTTACGGGAAACCTTCAAAGTACATGACTAGCTTCATTCATTCTTCTTTTGCCCTCTTGGTACATGTCAAGACCAGTAAAACTTTTGGTAATTAGTGGAATTACAGGTACATTCCCAAATCCTCTGCATATTTACTGATTTTACAAGCACCTGAACTTTGTAACATTTGGTAAGGGACAGGCAGGGTTTTCTCACATTGAAAATAACATAGAAGCTCTTCTTGATCGAAGCAATTATAGTAAATGATGATTGGGGCATCTAATTACATGCTGTGGATGAAATGTTGAAGAATTACTCAAGGATGTAGATGATAATTGTATCTCATTTTGTATGTACAGTATGCACTTTTACCTGAATAAATATTATTATTATTATTATTATTATTATTATTATTATTATTATTATTATTATTATAGAAGAGAATTGAGAACCCAGGTCAGATTAAGAGGCACAGTGGAGTGGGCCTGCATAGTGCACTTAGGAGTAAAAGCAGGCTCCCATCCTGGCAGCCATCTGGATAGCAAGGTAATGACACAGATAAGAGCCACAGCTCACCAGCAGTCCAAGGTGCAGTAAACACTGTGAGAGCCACTAAGAGAAAGGCAGAGGTAGACAGCTACCATATGACCACAAATGCCACCACGAGGGCAGAAGCTCACAACAGCCTCTGGGGGTAGCAACTGCAAAATACAGTCAGGTATGGAACCAGACCAGAAAGCTTAAGAAACCTCCCAACAATGCAGCTGAGGTAAAGAAACCCTGTGAAGATGAGAGACACAAGCAGCCTTGACCATCACACAGACAGGTCCGAAGGAATCTTAAAAGCAAATTTCACACCGAACCCCCAACTGTAAACTCTTGGGGAGGGAAAGCATATAAAACAACAGATAAGAACAATCACTCTGTTTAAGCACAAAGCCACAACATGCACAAGAGCAGGGGCCAGACAGGATAGCTATGCAGAGGAGAACAAGTTGCATGTGCTATCAGAAAGTGAGATACTTCAATAGGAGTCAAATCAGAGTAGAAAGCCCAAATTCTTCAGAGCAGGTATATCTGGTGGGACTGGGGAAATGTAAGCCAGCTATTAGTGAAGATAAGCCTGGCCTTCAGGCAGAGTGAAATACCGTACAAAGCTTAGGCGCACGTACACTGTGGGTGGCGTAAAATAGAATTGTGAAGTATAAGAGAAACAAAAACAAAGCAATGACCCCTGGCAGAACAATAGTTCCAAGAAAAGCCAATACTATTTTGCTGAAATTGTGAAGCCAAAGATAAAGCATGTTAATGCTGGGTGGGTGTAAGACAAGGTTGTGTAATGGCTCCCTGGCTCTTATGATATATGGGTTAGTTACAGAAGTAAGGTCAAAAACATCTGGAGTGGGAGTGAATGTTTGCTCCAATGTAGATGAAATGTTATTGACATGCATGTATGAAAACGATGCAGTGGTCTGTACTGAGAGTGATGAAGAATTGCAGAATATTGAGAATAAATTTGATATTGCTGTGCATAAGAAGAAAGTTGAAAGTCAATGTAGGAAAAATAAGGTAAGGTTATAGTGATTGAGAGATGGGAATGGGATGTCATGAATTATGTAGAGCCTCGATGACAAGACAGTGATAAAAAGATAAACAAGACTTGGGATAAAATTACACCAGCTTGTGCTTATTACACTATTCTGTGTTCATTACACCAGCCTGTGCTCATAATATCGGCCTGTGCTCATAACACCGACCTGTGTTCATTACACCAGTCCTGTGCTCATAATATCGGCCTGTGCTCATAACACCGACCTGTGTTCATTACACCAGCCTGTGCTCATAATATCGGCCTGTGCTCATAACACCAGCCTGTGTTCATTACACCAGCCTGTGCTCATAATATCGGCCTGTGCTCATAACACTGACCTGTGTTCATTACACCAGCCTGTGTTCATTACACAATTCTGTGTTCATTACACCAGCCTGTGTTCATTACACCAGCCTGTGTTCATTACACCATTCTGTGTTCATTACACCAGCCTGTGTTCATTACACCAGCCTGTGTTCATTACACCATTCTGTGTTCATTACACCAGCCTGTGTTCATTACACCAGCCTGTGTTCATTACACCATTCTGTGTTCATTACACCAGCCTGTGCTCATTACACCAACCTATGTTCATTATACCAGCTTATGCACATTATGCCAGCATCTGGTTATTATACCAGTCTTTTGCAAATTATAATAGTCTTGTGCTCATGATACCAGCCTCTGCACATTATACCAGTCTCTGCACATTATACCTGGCTGTGTGCATTACACCAGCCTGTTCTCATTACACCAGTCTTGTGCTTATTATACAAGAACATTATTAAAATTAAAAACATAAATAATTTTTTGTGTGGAAATTATCTCACTTTTTTCAGTTACTGTATCTGTATTTTCAGATTTCTGGATCCTGAGAGATACCAATTGAACAAATAATCAGGGTCGCATTGCACAGAGAAATGCTGTTTGTGGTACAGTAATGGAAATGGTAGAGATAGAGAACAGGTTCCATAATATTATATTTCTGTAAATTCTCAGTCCTAAGTCCTAAGTTCTGTGCCATATTAGCAAATTTTGATAGTTTTGAAAGACATGGGTTGAGAGATACTGCCTCTCCTCGGTGTAACAATCACAGAAAGGAATGGTGGCATTCACACTTCAGTCTACACAAAGGAATCCAAGATACATGCCATTATGCTCTGACCAGTACAAGAAAAATTGTTGTTGATGCCAGAATCACCCGTTCTGTTTCCCACAGCTTCGTTTGAAAGCAGGTTGGCTAGAAACTCAGTTGAGTGAAGCAGATCCTTATCAACATAGATAAAAGTACACTAATGTGTATGTGGCTAAAGCCATCAAAAGGAAAGTTAACCATCACTGATGAAGATAGCAACATTACAAAACCTGGCCCACTTATCAAACTCTTGCAGGATCTACTTTTATATGACTCACAAGATGGATGTAAGAGTTTTCAAGTACTGGTACTTAATTTACAGAAATTTTACCCCTACAAACCAAAGTAATGTATTCAAAAATAGATAGAATTAAAACAGAGCGAGCGAACTTTGTGATACACATTTATCCAATTATTAACAGCTAGCTCATATCTAAGTTAGTCTTACCTTTAGCATGACCAAAAGAGACCTGCTAGTTTATGATCCACCCACTGGCCCAGTTGATCTGTAAGAATGCATGACCAAAGCAACCTGTCTCCTGACATGTTAACTGCCTCACCTCTCAGCACACTTGCATGAGCTATATATTGCCATATATAGAGGTACCACCACTGGTGCAATTGTAGGGACCCATAGCCTCGGAGAAGGATATACAGAGCATTCAGAGAAAAACTTGCTGTTTAACTCTAAATACGTATGAATATTCACTACTATAACCCCCCTTTTTTTTTATTATTTTCAATTAAATTTTCATTTGATTCAAAAGATGAAAAGATGGATTTAGCTAAAGGCATCAACTCCAATAAAGTTGTAAAGTTAACTTAGGGTACATTTTTCAATTTCCTTCCAAAATAAAGAAGATATTAAGAAATATAGGGAAGATTCATACAGAAAATTAATGCTTGAATCATCGACCAAACTCGGTTACAAAAAGTTCCTGAAACCAGCAACTTCACGAACAAGTTGACACGTGACACAAGGAAACAAAGGTGCCGAAAAAATATTAGAAAGTTTTCTTTTGCAAAGAGAGTGGTAGACGGTTGGAACAAGCTAAGTGAGAAGGTGGTGGAGTCTAAAATCGTCAGTAGTTTCATCATACGACAAAGAGTGCTGGGAAGACGAGACACCATGAGTGTAGCTCTCATCCTTTTTTGTTTTGTTTTTTACATTACACTTCGGTAATTACATTTATTATGATACCAAATGTACATACAAATACTTTTATGACTAGGTACATAGACATAGTGGCAATAGACATTCAAACAGTTCAACAAAAGGTTACAGTCATGGTGCAAAATTCTTATATCTCTCCAGAATATCATCAATGTTTCTACTGTATTGTGACACATCCAGGCTATTTATTCAGGAACAGTAATTATCTCAGTATTTCTATACACATCAAGAACATAATGGGTGAGGGTGTGAGACCTTAACATACCACATAGTTTGCAATTGGTTTCATTATCATTAGTACCTGTTTCATATTCCCAATAATATTTATACCCAAGTCTGAGCTGCAAGTGTGCAATCACTCCAAACATTTTTCCTTTTACCAAAGTGAAATCAGTGTTTTGACTCGCATATATGTAGTGTTGCATGGTTTGACTTCTTTCATATACAGTATTATATCTCTACTCGTCACTTCTGCCTGAACTTGAAAATTTATTTTGCTTTTTTTTTCATGGTTAAAACACATTCAGTGCCAACTTTTGGTCTTGTTGGAGCACATTTGGCCAGCTCATCCACCACCTCGCTAAGCACTATTCCAACATGAGATGAAATCCACATGAATTTCACTTTGCGACCTTTTATCTTGTTTATCCTTTTCTTAAAATCCTCAACTATGGTCGTGTATTAGTGATGTTTAGTACTTTTTGTGTATCCAGCAACACTGATTGTGGTACAAAGTCTTTCTGGATTGGTGCCTTCTTTTGAGCATTAATTACTTGATTAGCCACGAGATGTTGACTTTATGGCACTGGAAATCTGTGAACATACAGTATTTGAATTTGAATATAGATAAGCTGATAGTTACTGATTATAGTCCATTGGCAAACACATAAACAAATGAAGAGCTAGATAATAAATGAGGTCGTCTTACAGTGATCATGAGAGAGAATATAGTAAGGGTAGATGAAGGTAAATCACTGTTGTTAGTACCTGTACTTGGTGACTTTAATTTGAAAGCAATAGACTGGGAAGCCTTCAAAGCAAGAATGGAATATGTTTATACTGGCAGATTTGTGAGCCTCATCATGGAAACTTGCGTATCAATATGTTAAACAGGTCACGATAATGAGGGAAGGGTATGTTTCGTCATTGCTAAACTTGGTATTCCTAGGAAAGAAGAGATCTTTACCTTCAGTACTTTCCTCCATTGGTTAATAACAAAAATATCCTTTAGGAAATTAAATATGCAATACTTTATAATCTATAAGGAATGGGGAAGTGAAACAGCAGAAAAACTTGACTTCAAGAATGGACACTTTAAAGAACTCAGCAAGTTCTATAATGGATTTGATTGGAATGATTTATTGTTAGGCAGGGGTAGTAAATGAGGTATACTGTACAGTATGCCAAATTTTGTATACCAAAACCGAAATGTAAAATGTAAAACAGAATTGAATCAACAGAAGTTTTGACAGGGGCAGAGAACAAAAGACAAAATATGGAATCAATATAGAAAGAGGCCTAACCCTTTAACATCTCAGCAGTACAAACAAGCATGCTACAACTACATGACACTAAGAAGAGAAACAGAAAGAAACTTTGAGGAATGGATAGAAGACCAGCACCAGGCCTATTCTATAAATTCATAAAATACAAGTTGCATGTAAATGACAAATCCAAAGGTTAAAAATGGGAGATTCATAGAAACTGAAAAGGAAACATATAACACTAAATGAGGAGTTCCAAAGTATGTTTTCATAATAAGGTTTTCAGAGAGAGGACACAATATGGACTTTAGAGCACAACATGGAGAATGAGTCGAGGAACTAGGCAAAAACAAAGCAGCTGGGCCAAATGGAGTCTCGCCATGAGTTCTGTACTTATGAAGTAGAGTACAGGATAAAAGGCACTTGGGTTCTTGGAAAATGTACCTTCCAAGCTTACCTTTCTTTTACAGATTATTTTTCAGGAATATTTACAAATAGAGAACTTGCATGCATATGCATGCATGATATATATATATATATATATATATATATATATATATATATATACATATATATATATATATATATATATATATATATATATATATATATATATATATATATATATATATATATATTATATATATATATATATATATATATATATATATATATATATATATAAATAAATAAATATAATATCTCAATCAAAATGCAAACATATGTCAAATCTACAAAAAAATATGAGAGAAGACCCTCTAAATTATAGAACGGAATCATTGAAGAGTGTGCTTGTCAAATCACGAGAAAATAATTAAAACCAAATGTGTAGAATACCTGGACAAAATCTGATAAAATATCACAGTACGGTATAAAACATCTAAATTATTGGGACCAATTGACGTTTAAATCTGTATTCTCTTGAAGGCAGGCTAGAGATACATAATAATTTACACCTGTTAAATATGTTGTTGTTGTTTTAGATTGAGCTACTGGGAACAACAACAAAAATGTTCCAAGCAGCACTCACTGGCTATGGTGAGCCCGTCATACTAACCCTGCACAGGAGATGTGCGGTCGGGAAATATTAGAGGAATTGGTTTCAAATCGTCACAGTGAAATAATATCACATGAGACCAGAAGGCATGACAGGATGTGAAAAATAGCCCCACTGAAAAGCAGAGGTGCAATATATTCACTGAGAGAGAACCCTATCAATGTCAAAAGCTCAAGTCTTTTCCATACTCTCCCTTTACAGTTTCAGTATGTCTTTATAATTAATGACATATACACAGAATAGAGTAGCTTCCCATTCAAATCTATGGGTCTGACTACGGTTTTCACTGGCCGGGGTAGGAGAGGAGGCCGAGTTAGTTACTTGTTTTATGGTACTACTGTCTTAAGTTTGAATAGTAGGAAATTTCTGCTAATTTTCTAGAGATCAGTGAATATTGGTGTATATTTCTATAAGAAAAGATTTTTTTTTTTTTTAATTTTTAATTTCAAAATATTTTGTTAGGTGTAATTGGTAGGCAGTGCCAAAAGCCATTGTACTCACCTAGTTGGGGAGTACCATGGCCTTTGGCATTATGGGTGTTTGCGGGTGTCAAAATGTGATCCATGGAACACTGTTCCTTCTTTAATTTTGGCGACCCTGACCAGCCTATGTTTGTCTCGTACCCCAGAAGAGAAAATGTTTGTCCAAGGTTGGAGTCCAGATTCTTGGGGCTAGCCACACCCAACTTTGTATGGGAAATGGTCTGGGGATATAGAACAGACATAGATTGGTCAGGGTCATAGATTTTCAAGTTGAATACCTGAAAAAATATCAGCATTTAAAGAGACCCCTTGCAACTTTCATGGTGTCAACTATATAATATAGCTTTCAGTGCTAAGTAATAGTACATTTTCTGAGAGACCTCATATAATTGTTTCTGTGCTTAATAATACATTTTCTGATGGAAGGAGGGGAGAGGGAGGATGAGGGGGAAAGACAAGGGAAGGAACAAAGTGGGAAACCAAAGGGAGGGAGATGAAGAAAGAGGGAGCGACAACCCAGGTGTATCATTGCCTTTGTTGTTGGCATTTGCTTATTTGAGAAGAGATACATATTCTAGCTTCGTGGATTTATTTGGTAAGGTAATAATATATCCAGTGCACCGAGGTCCTGTCTAGATCTGTTTGGTACTAGCGGCCTACTTGAAAGCGGCTACTGCACTCTCTGCGGGAATGGCGTCGTGCGCCCACTGGCCACAGGATGAGCTCTACACCAACTGACTTACAATTTGAAGGCTAACACCACTCGGACACGCTACCAAATCAATGTCCCTTGTCGACAATCTCTGGCTAGATAGTTACGATGAATCTGAAAGTACCCTCGGTGGCATACAATAATGGCTTACATGTAAAATTTCAAATTAACACCTTAAAAGATGGATCAGGTATGCATTAATACTAACATTGCTTGGCATGTACACAAAAATTAGAACATAAGCATGTCTTATGTTCTAATTATCAACATCTTGCGTTAATGACATGTGCTTGGAAAATAATAAAAGACAATTATCTACCTTAATGGAACAAGAGTTATGACCTAACAACCACAATGAATTTTATAATTAGATAACGAGAAAAAATTAACGTACAATATTTACAAGATATTTACAAGGACTGGACCGAGAGGGCTAACAGGTGCAGTCAAATAACCCTTCTATATATATTAGTGTGTCTGTCTGACTGTCCAAGTATGAAGGCCAGATGCTTGGGGCTAGCCTCACCCAATTTTGCAGGGAAAGCGGTTGGGGGTATGAGACTGACATAGGCTGGCCACGGGGTCGCCAGAATTCAAGAGGGAACTGCGTGTTATGGTCACATTCTGACCCCCATGATGATTATTGACTCTGCTTGCTAGCTACACTTAGCAAAGTTTTTGAAAACAAAAATTTCAATATAAATTTAATATGCACCATTATTCACTGATACTGTGTATGGAAAATTAACATACATTTTCTACTATTCATACTTTGGCCATAGTACCATAAAACAGAGAATAATCCCACAGCTTGAAAGGCTTTCTCAAGCCCTGCCTCTCTCTCTCTCTCTCTCTCTCTCTCTCTCTCAAAGGAAACGGGTATCTATTATATTTTTTAAACATTTCACACTACTAGGCTCCTCCCACCATTGGATTGCCCCACATGCCAATGGTAGACTATTATACCATTTTTATAAGAGTGAGAGACAGTGAAAAGACAGACACATGCAGATTCAGAGACAGCATAATACTGGAATGTTGCGAGACCTACATACATCCAATACCCACTACACTCGTGGAGTATATACATATGCGGTACAAAAATTTATGTATTCCTTTTAGGTTTTTAATAATTGTCTTGCATTATTCAAAATACAGTATTTGTTTACATTTACTGATAAAAAAATATGATCAATGAGGCTATTTTCCTGGAATAATATTTCGTATTAGTGTGTTTCAGTTTGCATTATTCTAGCTAAGCACCACTAAGATTTCAGCTGGAGTGAAACCCCCATGAGAAAATTCAAAGTTCTATTGTGGATATATATTTGTATACCGTACATACTTTGTCGTATTGTCCTTATTGGCTTAGTTACTCTAATTTTCAAAAGCATTTATGATTGATTTGTATTTAGCTCGTGTTTTGTAGCTTGTGTAATATTGAGGGAATATTTGTCTGTTGCTTCTGACTTGTCTGTGCAGACAATACCATGGCATCCAGAAGTGTGTAATCTTAAAGTAACTGATTCTTTTTGTCATTTTATCTCAAGTAATAAAGACTAATCCTAATATGTTTCTTTCATATCTACACCTGCAGCACATTAGCTTCAATGAAATGTGTCGTATAAACAAAATATGCATCTACCTGTACAAGTAAACAATGTGCGTACATAGCTGTATGTACAAACAAAATGTTCATATAACTGGACATACACGCAAAAGTCTCAAGCGGCGAAGCAAAGCACAACTTTTTTTTATTATTGCTGAATCTTTCTTTAACATGGTTTTTATTTTGTTGCTTTTTTGGTAAAGATAATTGTAAAATTAGGTTTTGTTCAACAAAGGAAGCTTCATATTTGTTTACATTATTTTTTGTACCTACATCCTGATTCCTTAATATCACTCACTTTTCTTTAAATTATTAACGTTCACAATAAGACAAGGAATGCATGAAAATACATCTTGCTTCTTTCTTATAGACCTTACATGTATGTATAATACAATATTTATCACTACACTACTGTATGCATTTAAACCTAATTCTGTATAGGATGAGGGAGACATTGTAGAGTTAAATTGTCATCTTTAGTTACAGTTAAGTATGTATACAATCATATGACAGTACTCAAGCCAACCAAGCAGAGGTGAAAATTTTTCACTGTCACATGTGTAGAAGCAGAACATACTGTATGTCTTCTGTCATGATCTTAAAATTGCAAAAGGGTCTCTTTCTTGGAGGAGCTCCTAATGTGGCTCTTTGGTGCTTTTATGTGGTAAATTCAACCCAATTAAATCCACACCAGGTCCCTATGAGTCATTTAAGCCTACCAGGGACCAGAAGCTGTAGTAGTGTAGCTAGTCAACTTGATTCCACCCCTCTAAAGAGGCACAAGGAGCAGGGAATCATAATCACCCCAACCAAGAAAAGACCACCCCAAAAGTGGGCGAATCAAAACATACAAACAGTAAGATATACAATATATAGAAAAATGAGACAGCAAAACCTCAAGGTGCACAAACCACTCTGTCGTAAAGCAGGTCTCTCATTAGTTCCATCTTCACCACAAGATGAATTCACAGCATCCTCTTTAATCCCCTAGCCTTGAACCTCAGTCATTTATCCTGGCACTTTACATCTGTGATGTTCACTGTTACAATCCTCTTCCTTCCCCAGCACTCTTCTGGTCCTTGGTTTTTCATACAAGTGTTGGCCATCCTGAACACTATTTTTGTCCTGCAGAGGCCATTCGCTGGTATATTTGTTCCGTATTTTAGTGTTTGCTTATCAATGTGTGTATATTTATGCCTCACTTCTGCATGGACTCTGATTAACTGTTCACATCAAACTACACGTGTCTAGAGTGATCACTTCTAGGTCTTCACTGGTGTTGCCCCTCTCTGGCCAGAGTTACCTTCTCTGACAGGTGTGGATGTCTGTACTGTATCTAGGAGACCAGCTCCCAGTGGAAGGTGCCTTGCCTTTAAGTGAGCTACCAAAGGAACCAGGTCCCATGTGCTCTTTGTTTTCTCTTCAAGGCTATATGGATGGAATCACATAGATTGCTTCTGTGCTCGTTAAATGACGGGCCACTCACACCCTTCCCAGTTGCATTTGCCCCTAGGCTCTTTTTCTGTGTTTGTTTAGCGAATGCCCCCTGTGCCCGGTGTTTCCTGTTTAGTCTACCCTTCATGACCCAGAAAGCCCTTTGTAGTTTTTAGATAAGTTATTGTGGACTGGCCCATTGATTCTACCCTAATTTATTATGGACTGGCCCGTTGTCAACATTTATGGTGAAGGATTCCTTGGTACAGTAATCAGGTTCATTTTCTTATTGCTCTACATTATCCTTGAAGTGATGCCTGTTTTCATATTTCCTTCTTTGCCTTTACACCTTGAGGTTTCATGTTTTTCATGTATATTTTTACCCAATAATCTTCAATTTTAAAAATTTCTTCTGTTAGGGATTAAATGTTTCCTATATAATGTACGATAATCAAAATCAGCATTTAGAACTCGAGAAATATTTCAAGTGCACATTTAAATCCAATCCTTTAACATTTAAATACTTAGGAAAGATAACCCTCTCCAAAAGAAGCAAAACAGTATAGCAAAGTATAGCATTCAAATTCAATAAATCACTTGATTTGCCAGAGAAAAATAAGGGTTACTTGATTATGTTCCCCCTCACTGTTGTAAAGTGACAGCTCATGCAAGACTTACCATTACGAGAATGAGACGCATTATTTGTAATAACTGGTGCAGATTATTACACTTCTCTCTATACTCAGCAAGTGTACAGCATAAAACACTTACATTATTAAACATAATTTGAATATCATTTAGCTTACAATATAAGTGTTGATACAGCATATATTGGCAAGACATCATGTAGTAGTAATGATAACTGTAGTGGTAGTACTGTAGTTATTAGTAACAATTCAAATTAAAGAAACTTTATTCATAAAATGTGTTTGCTAGCTATCATTTTTCATGGTGCATAGTTGACATCTATTGACTGTTTCTGAAAGATACAAATTTATTGTTACCATTGAACATATTGATGGGTAGTTATTAAAATTACTAATAAGGTAATTTATATTTAAAAATTCCAAAAATTATGATAAGCACTGCATATGTTTTTTTAATATTTAATTAGGAAATATCTCTTGATAGTGGGAAATGTTATTGATGTTTTTTTAGTTTAACCTCATTGTTAATTTTGACCCTATGTACAGTAATATGTGACATAACATTACTGCTTGAAGACTCAAAGCATAGCTTTACTATATAGTACATTAAATAATATTCAAATGGTGACATCAGCTTCAGTAACATTTTATCACAGTATATTGCACTAAAGGTTTTTCTCCTAATTTTTAACATTCTTGGCTTGTTTTCTGACTAGATGATAATTAGTTTTAATAACCATTTTATTATATTTTTGCTGTCTTTAATTTTCCATGCAAATTAAAGGTAAGGAAGTAGGTTTTTCTGCTTCTACTTGTTGGAACATCAGTTGTTCGAACAGGACTTAAAGGTAAGAGAAAGCTATACTTGCAATCTCCCTATAATTTGCTCAAACTGCTGAATATATATGATCTTGGCCATTACTATGATGATCCAAGATATATCATTATAACCAGTTTTTTGGTGAATTATCCTGTGTGTGGTGTTTGTCTGCTGGTCAGGCTAAGCACCTCAAACTTTAGGTCACATCTTTGACCAGACCACACACTAGAAGGTGAAGGGACGACGACGTTTCGGTCCGTCCTGGACCATTCTCAAGTCGATTGTGAGAATGTTCCGACTTGAGAATGGTCCAGGACAGACCGAAACGTCGTCGTTCCTTCACCTTCTAGTGTGTGGTCTAGTCAAACTACTTCAGCCACGTTATTGTGACTCATCGCCTGCTTTAGGTCACGTCTTGTTTTAATGAGTGATTGTTGACTAGACAATATTAAGATAGCAGTGATACATCACAAGAAGCTGGTCGAGTCCCACTGAAATTAAAGAAGTGAGAGTTGGGATTTGCACGTACACATTGGTTTACTAGTCATAAGATGGTGTTTGGTGTAGGTAAATCAGATAGTGTCCAAACACTTTGCTTTTGCTTCCTGACTCTTCACAATTATCTTGTGTTTTATGAAGATTTTACTTTGCAATCTTACATCAAAGCAGCTCTAAGCATTCTGAAACTCATCATCAACTGTATTTGTGACTGGGAAGTGGTAGGAGCACAGTATAGTATTTAGAATTAATATTTAGGATGATGTTTTATTTAAATAAGTGTACTAAACAGCATTTCGAAGGTGTTTGGAAAGCATCATGCAAGAGAGATACTTTACTGTATGGATGGGAAACTATATGTCTGAAAGACTGATGAGAAGCATGTTATAAGGAATGTTGCCTATATAGCATGTAATGTTCTAGTCACACAGGGAGCAATACTGGTATATCAGTGATTTTCCAAAGGGGTGTGAAAAATTACTTGAATTTCTTCAAAGAGAATTAAATTTTCTGGGGGGGGCCCCTTCAGCTCCCGGAGCTATCCAGGCTGGTATGGATACATTAGACTTTGGCATCAGTCATGTGAATGGAGTTCTTAGACCTACCAGGGACCACGAGCCAGAACCTGGCTCCCTCAGAGAGGCACAAGGAGCAATGGCCTATAGAAACTCCCGTGTGATTGGAAGCATTCTACGTCTGCCATCGACCGGGTCAGGCACAAACAAACCCCTATTCTGGTTAAAAAATTGCTACTGAACGTTGAACTAGTGGACAGATCTCCCCAAATGAAAATGAGCAAACGAGCATAACATCACCACGTCACCGCGCCACGTGTCTGCGCAGCTCCTCCCTCCCTGGGAGGGGGATAGGGGAAGCCCCAGACCCCCACGCTGGCTATCCACACCTCAGTTCTGTGGCTGATGTGATTGGCAACAATTGTGTGACTCTGGCTCCTGTTTTCTTTCCACGAGCTCTGTGCCTTGTGGTGTGGCGTTGTTCTTTGGTGGTGAGCGAGCCAGGAGTAATCTCACAAGTACTCGGGCTGCATGCACCTAGGGTCACTTTCTCTAGGTGTCCTGTAAGTACTGCTCTTGGGGCTTGGGGCAACCTTCCACAAGTCACCTTGGGATTTACCTCTGCTTGGTCTTTTGCTGCTTGGTGATTGACTGCCCTTAGTGTGCTGGGGTGTTTTATGCACCCTTGTTTGCAATTGGGTAAGGGGTAGTTTGCACTGATAGGGGGGTGCAGGGTACTGTGCAGCTAGTTTTCACCTCTCATAATGTCCGGCTCTGTTGTCCTCTTGCAGGGCTTTTGTTTTGTTTTGTTTTAGTTTCTGCCTGGTTGGGGGTTCTGCCCTTGGTTTTGGTTACCCCCTATAGTTCTTGGGGGTCTCCTGCTAGGTCCCCGTGAGTGGACACGTCCCGGGGGTTCAGCTTTTAGTAGTTTTCTTGGTAGACTTTGGTGCTGGTTAGCAGTACACTGCCTTGGCTTCCCTTAGCGTGTTTCCGTCTAAGAGCCCTGGGAAACCCCTTGGGGGCACGTTGGTCCAATGGATGTGAATGGATGTGACACCTAGGTCCCTTCTCACCTTGTGCGAGTTTGAAGGTTGCTCTGTCCCCTTGTCTCAGGGTGACATTCACCGCTTCTGCCTTCGTCATGCTGCCTGCTGGGTTGGTGACACCTTCGACCTCAAGTCCTGCGAGTCTTCTTGCTTGTTGGTGACTAAGTGCACCCAGTCCACTGATGACTATTCAGGTGCAGGCAGCTCAGGCATTGCATGCAAGGTTTAGGTTGCTGCAATGCGCTAGGTTGGTTGCTGACCTGGAAGCCCCAAGGCTGCCCCCGTTTTGATTATAGGGACTTGGGGCTGTTGGTCGCTTTGACCTTGGTTCAGTCCACTCCCTCTCGTTCTTCTCCTGCTATGGTTTGTTCTGGTCCTTCCCCCCCTGCTTCCAGTTCTGAAGCATCTGAGGGTTTCGGAGTCAGGACAGGGTTTAGTTGGGTTGGAGACTCGGGCAGTCTCGGGGGATTCCCCTACCGGGGTAGCAACGGAGGCATTTAAGCCTGTTCCTCCTGCCGAAGCATATGGATCTGACCAGTGGGTCCACTTCCTTCCTGCTTTTACAGCTCCTCCATCTTTTTCTTGTCAGGCTGGGGTGTTGGGGGATGGCTCAGCCCCAGGTCCTGCTGTGGAGGTTCCTGGGGTGGGGGAGGGGCCGACTTGGGGGTCTTGGGCCACATTGGACCCCACTTCGGTTTTTGTGCTCTCTGAGTGGGGTTTACTGTTACAAGGGGTGGGGTTTTCTTTTCCTCGCACAAGTTGGATTTGATGTCAGTCCCTTCCCGAGTTCAGTCCCTTCGGGCCCATCGATCCCATCCTTCCGAAGGTTTTTGGCTTCCTGTTTTCCGCCTCATGAGGTGTGGGAAGCCATTGCAGCTTACCTCCTGCGCGTCCCGAATTACTGTATGCCTTTATATTGGATCCTTCTTCGTTTCCTCACTGAGTTCGTCATGAGATTCCAGAGTTGTCCTGGCTAGCGGACTGCCCTGTTTTGTCGTTGGAGACTTGGCATACATTCTGTCGGTCCTGCACTCTGGAGTGGTGTGAAGCTGGGACAGTGGTCCAGATTTGCCTGGAGGCGAGGGGCGAGCCGGTCAGCCGAGCGGACAGCACACTGGACTTGTGATCCTGTGGTCCCGGGTTCGATCCCGGGCGCTGGCGAGAAACAATGGGCAGAGTTTCTTTCACCCTATGCCCCTGTTACCTAGCAGTAAAATAGGTACCTGGGTGTTAGTCAGCTGTCACGGGCTGCTTCCTGGGGGTGGAGGCCTGGTCGAGGACTGGGCCGCGGGGACACTAAAAGCCCCGAAATCATCTCAAGATAACCTCAAGATAACCCTCCCTCCCTCTGGTCGGGTTTTTTTTTGTGTGTGGTTTTGACATCCAGCCTAAGAACTGGGATGTGCATAGCTAGCTCGGGGAGTCTGAGGCTTCCCCTTCCCTCTCCCGCAGAAAGGGGAGCTGAACAGACAAGCTGCATGGCGACTTTATGACGTCTTACTCGTTTGCTCGTTTTTGTTTGGGGAGCTCTGTCCACTAGTTGGGCTTTCAGTAGCTATTTCTTAACCAGAATAGGGGCTTGTTTTGGGATGCTTACCTTTCTGGGTGCCTGACCCAGTTGGTGGCAGACATAGAATGCTTCCAACCACACAGGGGGTTTCTATAATCCATTACTCCTCGTGCCTCTTTGGAGGGGGGGGGGGGGGCAGGTTCTGGCTTGTGGTCCCCAGAAGGCCTAAACACTCCATTCATATGACTGATGCCAAAGTCTAATATATCCATATCAGCCTGGATAGCTCCAGGGAGCCTCCAGGTCTTACCCAGAATATGGCGTTTCATTACATTCAACGCTGTTTTTTTTATGTGAAGTAATTAGAATAATTGAAGCTCCTGTAGTTAGGTTTTATGAAACTAAGTGGATGGAGCAAAAAATGAATACTGTAATGGAGTTTAATGATAACAAATACCATATAATGAATATGGGGAGAATTGGAATAGGCCTCATGAAAACTACAAACTGTTATAAAATTCTAAGGAAATCAGATAAAGAAATTATCTAAAGGCAGTCATAAAAAACACTGTACTTGATCACAATTGTTTTTATAAATGCTAAAGTTTGAGAGTCTTTTGCAATTTTGTAATAGCCTTTAAGTATATAGTTGAAGATATGTTGAAGGAATTATTTTTTACAATACACAGTATGGCAAACCCAAAATAGCGTTTACAGTTGTGGTATGGTGCTCATTCCCTAAAAAAAATTAACAAAATAGAAAAAGGCATGCAACAAAAAATGAACTCCAGAATTTAAAAATATGAGTTATGAGGTATGATTATGGGCTCTGTTCTTAACCAAACTGAAAACAAAACAAAAAAATACATGATAACTACACACGTACAATAAAATGGAAGGCACACATACAAGTTTGTAAAGGAATATGAGACAACAAAACGAAAGAGTTTTTGAAACTATTTTAAGTAAGCTTAAGTAGCAATCATAGATGTAAACTACAATACAGGATACCCTAAAAGGTTTAGAAAAGATAATAGGAAATAGTTTTCTGGAGGTGGCTCCAAAAAAGCTTTGGGGATTCTTGGTGGCTCCCTGACGCTATCTCACTGAGATTGCTCTTATCGCAACAACACATTAGTCACAGGAGTTCTGTTTGGCCTACCAGAGACTAGTGCCAGAACATGGCTCCCCTCACAAGAGGTGCAGAGATCTGCTGAGGTTATGGTTCAAAGTCCCCGCCAGATAAGTTTTTCTGCACATGTGTATTGGCACAATTACATTGGGAGAAGAATCCTCAGTATAAAGATACTGTAAAAACAAGTGCTTAATATTGATAAGGGAGACTATTTCAAGAACATTCTCTGACTGGAAAGCATGTTGAAAATTTAAGTGTTAAATTTGGAAAATCACTTTAAAGAAAATAAGAAATAAAAAGAAAAATGTGTAACCAGGAATCATTGGAATGTTTGAGGAAAGGAGAGTAAATACAGTGGAACTGTTCGGATGGTCATCCTACATGTTAGCTCAAGTTGTATGGTCGTCCCACATTTTAACTTTAGTGCAGTGATGTGATTGTTGTAATTGTGGCGCTACTTTAAACTCTAGTTAGGAATAGAATTGATTACTTATGTCCCAGTTGCATCTGGCAATTGTAATTACATCAGTAATTACCTAAGTGTAGTTACAGGATGATAACTACGCTCATGGTGTCTCATCTACCCAGCACCCTTTGTCATATAACGCTTTGAAACTACTGACGGTTTTGGCCTCCACCACCTTCTCACCTAACCTGTTCCAACCATCTACCACTCTGTTTTTGAAAGTGAATTTTCTTATATTTCTGCGGCAGTTTTGTTTAGTTAGCTTAAATCTATGACCTCTTGTTCTTAACATGATTGTGTATAATTCTCCATCTTTTGTGTAGGCCTGTAATAAACTTATGTTTGGTATTATTCTTGGTCACTTGGCTTGTTAAATGTTGTTCATCCGGGTTGTATAATTTCTAGTGTAAAGTAGATAGTAACTGTAACTTTAGATTGTAAAGTAACTGTGAACTAGAGCCCAGTAAGAAAACACTTCATGTGTACCAGATTAAAGTACAGTACCTGTACAGGGGTACCTCAGTTTACGAATTTAATCCGTTCCTGGAGGCGGTTCGTAACCTGAAAATTCGTAAGCCGAAGCAAATTTCCCCATAAGAAATAATGGGAAATGAATTAAACCGTTCCTGACTCCCCAAAAAATTAACTTCAAAGTAAATTTTATACCTAATTCATCCTAATCTTGACTACAAAAGTATGTACACGTTATTACTTACCTTTACTGATGACTCCTGTTGGCGTATGGAAGACAGTGTGAAGGGGGGAGGAGGAGAGGTGTTATTGAATGGAAGGGGGAGTTAGGCAGTGAGGACTTCTCTGGGGTGCACTCTCTGGCATGTTTTGCCTGCATACCACTAGGACTTGCTTCTGGCTCACTGCATGATTTTCTCATCGTTTTTCTTGAAGATTGTTTTCCCTTCTTTATAACACTTGTCTGTAGTGAGACGTCACATTGTTAGTGTAAGATCAGTGCAACAGCCTGCTAAAGCTTTATCTGAGTGATTCTCTTCAGCAGATCTTTGCTGTTCTTCCCATACAGCACACATTTTCTCAATTAATGAGGAAGGGACATCCTCTACTGCCTTCTCCTCCTCATGAAGATTTGTTATACTGCCTAGCTAGTTCAACAACATGTGTACCATTTTCATATTTACGAATGATCTCTTGTTTTTTCTCTATGGTCATTCTCACATGTGTTTTCTTGCCTTGAACCTTACCACTGGCTTTCTTGGCTTTCTGAGGCTTGACCCATGGCGAGATATATATAATAACTTTTATGTTCAAATAGCCAAAAATCCAGAAAAAACTGTAAATCCTTGCAAAGAATTCAGGCGGGATAGTCACTAGGCGGGAGGCACTGGTAAACTGAGGCACGATCGCCGTGCCACCACGTGCTAAATCGGCCATACACGTATCAACAAACTCATTCCCGAGGTAAAGTTCGTAACCCGCTTCAAATTTTCCGAAGAAATCGGGCTTGTAACCCAAAAAGATCGTAAAGAGGGGCATTCGTAAACCGAGGTATCACTGTATTAGTATTTGGAGTTTTAGAGTATACTTTTTTGTTGAGTACAATAAGTCCAAGTTTTGTGGGACTAGTAATCTTTTGTAAAGTTCTCATTCAGTAGTGGTTAACAGCTATGCTCCAGATTTATGTTGTACATACCTCTAAGCTTAAGATTATAGAAATAAACCCCTTTGTGATTTTAGAGGTTATTATTTTTAAAAGCCCTTTTACCCGATATAACTGTCTTTAACTTTCAGTACAAAGTACAAGCTCTGCATAAAGTATGTCCTGATGACCTGGTATATGACTGAGTATTGCGGTCTTCCAAAGAGAACTTACTAATTCCTATAGAGATTATATAATAGATAAACTAACTATAAAGCTGTAGTGCTTGAATGAAGGTGAAGAAAAGACCCAATTTATGTTTGTGTATTAAAAACCAAATTTATTGATGTAACATGTTTCCTTTCTCAAGGTACTGTATACAGTGTTTCCTGTATACAAGGAACATTTTATACAGTATAAAAACATACCTTGAGAAAGGATATAAGTTACATCTGAAAATGTAGTTTTTAATGCACATAAACATACATTGGATCTTTCCTTCACCTTCATTATATTATATTTACATACACTTATAGCAAGGTCGGGTAGAAACACACCAGTGCCCTTACACTGCTATAGTTACCACGTGGGATGACCATCTGAATAATTTAAAGGCCTTGAGAAAGTGAACGAACATCGGCTTGTCTTTACTCTCCATTCCTCAAGCGTTCCAATGTTTTCTAGTTCCACATTTTCTTTTTATTTCTTATTTAGTTTAAACTGATTTTCCATATTTAACACTTATATTTTCAACATGTTTTCCAGTCACAGAATGTACTTGAAATAGTAGTTTTTATCAATATTAAGCACTTGTTTATATCTTTTTACATAGGATTGTTCTCCCAATGCAATTGTGCTAATACACATGTGCAGAAAAACTGATCTGGCGGGAGGCTTTGAACTGTAACTTCCTTTTAACCCAACCATTAGTTCACATAATAATTACAAAAGTTCCTTCCTAACAGTCTTCACTCAACTTACATTTCATTATATTATTGCCAAGGTCAGGGATGTGATTAATACAAATTTGATATACATTATCATAAATATTTATATAGTGTATATGAAAATACAGTACTGTATTGTCAGTGTTTCTACCACAATTTTTTTAATATACATTTCCCAGTGAAATGGTATGTTCATTAATATACCTGATGCCTTTTGTACTTGTTTATTGTGCTTCATCAGTACACTTAATAACTTTTTACACATGGTGAACGAAGTTGGGTGTAGTATCAGAATTTTTATTACATTTCAAATATTGAAACATAAACTGACTACAAATAATATACAGGTATCATGTTGCATATATGTAACTTAGGGCACTTAGTATTTAACTATTTCAACACACTTGAAGCTACATTGCACACTTCTTACACAAGCTATGTACATTATTCAGATAGTAAATGAGGATGCTAGTGTTTACAGCTACATCGAATTATAGTTTGCATGTAAATAATTGGCAATGTATGTTTGAATTTGACTGCTCTTGTTAACTGCCGAAATTTTCTCTTTCAGATGAACAACGAGAACCATGTATGTCATCTATGAAGAATCTGTGGGAGCGTGTAGGATGCACTAAGCACCACGACCCACATCAAAAATATATGCCTGTGTTGGTGTGACACAAGCTGTAACAAGGGCTGTGACCTGTGACTTGTAACTTTCCTGCCTGGCTTGACCTGATGAGAGGTGGAAACCTCAAAGATTAGAGGTGGCCTTGAACTGTTTGTGGCTTCTCTGATCAGTGTTGTATTCAAGGTATTGTGGTCAGCAGTTAGCACTGTTTAATGAAGTTTGCTAATTATAAACGATATATGATCTGTAATGCAAACGAAGAATGGTTATTCACTGGTACAGCACATTGAAAGCTTGATCAATGTACGCCAGCTTCTGGAGTTTATGATTGAAGGAGTTTTTAGAGATTTGTTAAAGGTAAACACAAAAGGGTTCAACCACATAAGGATGCTTGGAAAGTATTGGGTGTTAGCTTATGGAAGTTGTTAGGAAGACCTCTGCTGGAATGAAAGGAGGTGGCTGAGATGGTAGAGATGTATGTGAGAGTGCTCTTGAGAAGTAAGAACAATTCACTAAACCAGTTCAGAAAAATGAGTCATGCAATATATAAGAACTACTCATCAATTAATATTTTCTTTAGGTAGTAAGCAAAACATTGGATTACTTTGACTCGAGGCTTATTAATAGTCACATTGTGAACAGTACATTAACCAGAGCAACCATTTAATTTGCTTGAATGTGAGTTTTGCTGTGAATACAGAATTCATTGTAAAAATGAGAGTTATCATGTTTTCAAAAATGAGAAGATCGCTTTTGGCATAAAAGATCAGCTTGCACTGTTAGTTAGCCATAAAGAGTCAGAAAATCTATAATTAATCCCAGACATATAGCGGGAAATCTTTTTTTATTTTAAAATATAGTGTTTATTAAAAAATAAATTTGAGTAACTGAGCAAACCTCTAATACATATGACAGGAGCTCGTTTCCTTTTTGTAGTGACTAACTAGAGGCAATTATGCATGTGTTCACTTGAGCCATGATATTGGATTATAAGAAAATGGTTTACAACGTAAACCTTGTCTTGTTGTCTCTGACAATGTCAGAGACAAAGACAGCTAGATGAATCAGTGTGGCTCCTATTTGTAACTTCTAGCCAAGCATAAATTCAACTGACTTAATTTAACCGTAAAATATTTGCAGGTTGAAGCTGATAATATGCACGTATAACTTTGAATAACTAAAGAATATATGCCATTTGTCATATGATATTGATTATTAAACAATATTTGCAATGTTTGCATATTTAGCCGACCATGACACAGCCCAGCTCAAGTGTGCACTTGCTGCCACAGTCCATACAACTCTGCAACAATATGTTATGTGCCTCTCACTTCACTCTGGTCAACTTGCTAGTCCATTACTGACTAGTTCTTAGTCAGTCTTAATGATTTGCTGTGACTCATGACCAGTTAACTATTTTTAAGCAACTCACTGTAGCTTGATGTTATCACCCACATGTTTTACTGCATTTATATTACTTAAAGTACTGTGCTTTAAATATAAACTGTTGGATCTTGAGCTTCATTGCTGTGACAAGAGAGAGAGAGAGAGAATTGACAAAGTATGACAAGTAATTAGGAATTCATATGCTACTAAGACAAACACATCCCAGAAGTCAATTTAATGCCAGAGGCTGAGGCTAAAATCAAACTCTCATAAGACACAGAACTTGCCCTGAAAACCGCCACAATGAGCCCTTATATTGTAGAATACACATGAAACCTACCAACTATATGGAATATAAAGAATTTGTGACATGTGACTGATATTGGCTGTGACATGATAGACATGCATGATTGATTCAACTTATACAGACATTATGGTAAGTTAATGGTCCATAAGATGCAGGAGAATCTTTCAAGATCTGTGTAGGCAAGTTTTAGTGGAATAATTGGCATGAGAGACATGAATTGCAAGAGATATGAGACCTATACATTATTTAGCTTGTGAGACTTGTTAATTGTGAAAGTTGTGAGGGTCTTGTAAATTGTAAGAAATATGAGTAATTGTTAAATTTAAAGAATGAGAGATGCGAGATATTTTTGTTATGCATAAGGTGTAAGAGGGACTATGGCCTGTTTTGAGACATGTAAGACATCTGAACTCTGGCACAAAGATCTTAAAGACTGTAGAAGATATGAAGTTGTTATAAATCATTCAACAAATGATGGATTTGTCAAGTATGTAGACTGGAAAAGTTTTTCAACTGTATTAAAGACAGTTAGATATCCTGCAGATTGGAGGATATCTGAGGAAGTTGTTAATAACAAAATACATGAAGGATTTGTGGACTGAAAGAGGCACAAGTGACTTCAATTTCATGCACCATGTGAAATATTTAGATAGTCTGAGGCACAGTAAACACCTGTGTATTATGTATGTCACTGGGAACTATATATTTTGTCTCTGTGTGCATTTTTAGAGCATAAAGTTGTTGTAAAGCCATAATTACATTCACATGGCTGACAGAGACACATTTCACTAGAGGTAAGTCCCTATGTTCTGTGAATCATCAAATCAATCATTGATTAATTTTTATCCATGTAATGCAAATTATCCCCAAGGTGTTATCAATCTTCACAATATAATAAATTTCTGTCGTGAAATTAATCCAGCTCTCAGTTTTTAGTTGACTTCATGAGTTTTTCAATTACAGAACTGGTGTTAAGGAATATAATTTATTGATGCAATTTAGGACCTGTTAATAAACTAAGTGCCTAGCAGGTAGATCAGTCTTATATTCTTTTGAGGTAACTTTACTGTTTTTTATAAATCTCTGATCCTTCATATTGTTTGTATGTAATATATTGATAATCCATTCAGAGTTTAGATGAAAAGTACTTAATTTCAGTAACTAAGCATCTCACTTAATTCTTATGGTATCTGGCTTGATCAGCTTATTAGTACCTCACCTGAGTACTGAAATAGGGTATCTAGCCTAATCAGCTTATTAGTACCTCACCTGAGTAACATGGTACTGTATCTCACTTGATCAACTTAGTACCTCGAGTAACTTGGTAATACATTTGATCACCTTAATGTCATCTTGCTTGACTATTATGGTACATTGTTTAAGCAACTTGATGCACATTATCACCTTAGTCATCACCTGAGGAGCTTGATATTACAGTGGCTATCATAATGTCTTGATTAGTTTAATGCCAGAGCATTGTAGGTCAAACTTATAATTTTATTGCAGTTTTATTTTACTATTTTGATTCACTTAAGAAATTATCATTGTCTCATTTGAATAACGATAACTCACTAAAGGATCTTATTAATTCAGTTGAGTATTAAATGTCAAGTTGGGTATCTAACTTGGGTACTTGGGAATCTAAATCCCTATTGTTAATAAACTGGCCAACTTCTCGGTTAATGGGCAACAATGGGCAACATGGTGTTTCATAAAATTTAATGGTCTATACTTTATGGGCCTTAAGGTAAAAAATATCCGCATAAGTTTGTATTTTATCTAGACAAATTTGTGTATTATTAGTGTAATTAGTGAAACTAGTTTAGTTACCTGGAGCTTTATCTTGTTCTCAGCCTAATTTTATGATCAAAGGGGGTGAAGGAAGTTTCATTACTGTCACAATATGGTTTATCAAATTTTCAAATTCTATTTTGTATCAGTGGTAAAATTTTAACAGGATTATTCTGCCTCATGAAGGATGGACAACTTAGAATACACAACAATGAATACTTTATTGTGATATGATATTTGGAAAGTTTATCTTTAAGTTTAGCAGCTCAACAGTTACCTATGTAACATTATGTCCTATATGTAAAATAATTTCCTTCACAAAAATGTTAAAGTTGAACAAGGTTCATCCATGTTGCCTCCCAGTGTTTGACCAATGTTCTGTCTATATTCTGATCATGATGCTGCTTCCAAAGTACAGGTCCATAGTTTGGACTATCTTTTGGTCTTCTTGTAGTCTAGTGAGCAAAGCCATAGTTGTATTTATATATTTATGATTTGTGCTTGTCCTAGTGTGCAGGACTATGTGTCATGTTTATTGGACCTTTACTGCTGCAGTTATTTTATACCAACCAGCAGTAAAATGATATACAGTACTCACAAGATCATCATTTCATATTTATGGGCTGTTTATTCGCTATGCCAGTACAGAATAACCTGAATAACAATACTTAAAAATTGAACACTTGTTTAATTCTTCCTATAGTTATAGTTTTTAATTGGGAATCAAAGTTGACAGTTTGTTACGAAAGTTATGTTATACTAAATATCCATAAATGGAATGAAGAACAACAGACTGAAGCAAATAATAAATGACCTTTTACAATAATCAGATTTTAGAAATAGGAAGAGATTTGTTTTTGCATAAAGACTGCTTCATGAGTGAACTAAACAAATACTGTATCTTAATTCTGAGTGTTACTTGAGCAGCATCCAAATATACAAATGTTTGGTGAAGTGAAAAATTGTAAAGCGGTTGACACAAATTTATTAAAACTGTACAACTAATCACTGCCAACTGGTACAAAACGTTACTTTTCAAATGCCTTTTCCAAGTGATAATTGACATCAAAATAACTGCCAAAGTAGAGACTTTGACTGCCAAAGTAGTCTCAAAGTAGAGAGACTACGGGAATTAAACCTCACATCACTGGGAGACAGAAGAGTTAGAGGGGACATGTTCACCACATACAAGATTCTCAGAGGAATTGATAGGGTAGATAAAGACAGACTATTTAACACAAGGGGTACATGTACTAGGGGACACAGGTGGAAATTGAGTGCCCAAATGAGCCATAGAGATGTTAGAAAGAATTTTTTTGGTGTCAGAGTAGTAGACAAATGGAAAGCATTAGGAAGTGATGTGGTGGAGGCTGACTCCATACACAGCTTCAAGTGTAGATATGATAGAGCCCAGTAGGCTCATGAACCTGTACAGTAGATGACTGACAGTTGAGGCGGGACCAAAGTGCCAGAGCTCAACTAGGAAATAACTAAGTAAGCACACACAATTATATGAACATGTTTACTGATGATGCTAAGGTAATAGAGAAGATATGATGACTTGTCATGCCCTTCAAGAAGACCTGGACAAAATAAGTATATGGAGCACCACTTGGCAAATGGAATTTAATGTGAATAAATGCCATATTATGATATGTGGAATAAGAGAACATAGACCCTCACACAACCTATAAATTATGTGAGAAATCCTTAAAGAATTCTGTTAAAATAAGAGATCTAGGGGTGGTTCTAGATAAAAAAAAAAACTCACCTGAGTACCACATAAAGAACATTGTGCCAGGAACAAATCCCCAAGGGCCATGATGAGGATTCGAACGTACGTGTGTGTGTGTGTGTGTGTGTGTGTGTGTGTGTGTGTGTGTGTTTGTTTTGTGTGTGTTGTGTGTGTGTGTTTGTTTTGTGTGTGTTGTTGTGTGTGTGTGTGTTGTGTGTGTGTGTGTGTGTGTGTGTGTGTGTAATTACCTAAGTGTAGTTACAGGATGAGAGCTACGCTCGTGGTGTCCCGTCTTCCCAGCACTCTTTGTCATATAACGCTTTGAAACTACTGACGGTCTTGGCCTCCACCACCTTCTCACTTAACTTGTTCCAACCGTCTACCACCCTATTTGCAAAGGTGAATTTTCTTATATTTCTTCGGCATCTGTGTTTAGCTAGTTTAAATCTATGACCTCTTGTTCTTGAAGTTCCAGGTCTCAGGAAGTCTTCCCTGTCGATTTTATCAATTCCTGTTACTATTTTGTACGTAGTGATCATATCACCTCTTTTTTCTTCTGTCTTCTAGTTTTGGCATATTTAATGCTTCTAACCTCTCCTCGTAGCTCTTGCCCTTCAGTTCTGGGAGCCACTTAGTAGCATGTCTTTGCACCTTTTCCAGTTTGTTGATGTGCTTCTTAAGATATGGGCACCACACAACAGCTGCATATTCTAGCTTTGGCCTAACAAAAGTCATGAACAATTTCTTTAGTATATCGCCATCCATGTATTTAAATGCAATTCTGAAGTTAGAAAGCATTGCATAGGCTCCTTGCACAATATTCTTTATGTAGTCCTCAGGTGATAGTTTTCTATCTAGGACCACTCCTAGATCTCTTTCTTTATCAGAATTCTTTAAAGATTTCTCACATAATATATACTGTAGGTTGTGTGGGGTCTATGTTCTCCTATTCCACATTCCATAACATGACATTTATTTACATTAAATTCCATTTGCCAAGTGGTGCTCCATATACTTATTTTGTCCAGGTCTTCTTGAAGGGCATGACAGTCATCTAAATTTCTTATCCTTCCTATTATCTTAGCATCATCAGCAAACATGTTCATATAATTCTGTATACCAACTGGTAGATCATTTATGTAGACAATAAACATCACTGGTGCAAGAACTGAACCCTGTGGTACTCCACTTGTGACATTTCTCCATTCCGATACATTGCCTCTGATTACTGCTCTCATTTTTCTATCAGTCAGAAAATTTATCATCCATGTTAGAAGCTTACCTGTCACCCCTCCAATATTTTCCAGTTTCCAGAACAACCTCTTATGTGGAACTCTGTCGAAAGCCTTTTTTAGGTCCCGATAGATGCAGTCAACCCAACCATCTCTTTCCTGTAATATCTCTGTGGCTCGATCATAGAAACTGAGTAAATTCGATACACAGGATCTTCCAGATCGAAAACCATACTGTCTGTCTGATATTATATCATTTCTCTCCAGGTGTTCTACCCATTTGTGTGTGTGTGTGTGTGTGTATATGTGTGTGTGTGTGTATATATATATATATATATATATATATATATATATATATTAGTATATTTTGGTAGCAGTCTTTCCTGTAGACATATATTATTAAATATGACCGAAAAAGTAAGATTAATAATTCTAACACGAATTTTCTCAATCTTTCGTACATTACGCTTCACTGTTGGAGGTAAATCAAAAATCACTTCTCCAAAATTCATTTTTATTTCTAGTCTGACGCGACACGGGCGCGTTTCGTAAAACTTATTACATTTTCAAAGACTTCACAAATACACAACTGATTAGAACTTACGTTTCTCTGATTTTATATCTACATTTGAGTGAGGTGGGAGGGGTGATGTGGCATTAACACAAGACAGAACGAGAGAGGATATTAATAGGGTATTAAAAGTATCAACACAAGACAGAACAGAAACAATGGGTATTGAATAGAAGTGTTTGTAGAAAGCCTATTGGTCCATATTTCTTGATGCTTCTATATTGGAGCGGAGTCTTGAGGTGGGTAGAATATAGTTGTGCAATAATTGGCTGTTGATTGCTGGTGTTGACTTCTTGATGTGTAGTGCCTCGCAAACGTCAAGCCGCCTGCTATCGCTGTATCTATCGATGAAACAACTAAACAACACAGAAATCTAAACGCTGTATCGCTGTATCTAAACAACACAGAAATCATCGATAGATACAGCGATAGCAGGCGGCTCGACGTTTGCGAGGCACTACACATCAAGAAGTCAACACCAGCAATCAACAGCCAATTATTGCACAACTATATTCTACCCACCTCAAGACTCCGCTCCAATATAGAAGCATCAAGAAATATGGACCAATAGGCTTTCTACAAACACTTCTATTCAATACCCATTGTTTCTGTTCTGTCTTGTGTTGATACTTTTAATACCCTATTAATATCCTCTCTCGTTCTGTCTTGTGTTAATGCCACATCACCCCTCCCACCTCACTCAAATGTAGATATAAAATCAGAGAAACGTAAGTTCTAATCAGTTGTGTATTTGTGAAGTCTTTGAAAATGTAATAAGTTTTACGAAACGCGCCCGTGTCGCGTCAGACTAGAAATAAAAATGAATTTTGGAGAAGTGATTTTTGATTTACCTCCAACAGTGAAGCGTAATGTACGAAAGATTGAGAAAATTCGTGTTAGAATTATTAATCTTACTTTTTCGGTCATATTTAATAATATATATATATATATATATATATATATATATATATATATATATATATATATATATACATATATATATATATATATATATATATATATATATATATATATATATATATATATATATATATATATATATATATATATATATAAATAAAAGGGGGGGTTCCGGAGAAGACCCCCTAACTTGCACGGATGCCCCAGCCTGAAGGGCTCTATCCACAATACAATACACAATACAATTTTATTTAGGTAAGGTACATACATACAATAAATATTTACAAGGATTGTTTAACTTATAGGTATAGCTAGTACATACAATGCCTAAAGCCACTATTACGCAAAGCGTTTCGGGCATGAATATATATATCCCTTTGAGATGTATTTATTGCTCATCTCAATAAACATACTTGAACTGAAGGGCTCCTTGCCCTACAGAGCAAGTGTATATGGTGCTTCTCCAACGCCTGGCTTCCATAAACGCCACTTTTGGCGGTCGACTAGTTGCCTCTGCTTGCTTGGTGTCCTACTGCATACGTGTCCGTAATGTTCGAATCTGCCATTAAAAACAAAACAGGTCTCTGAAATAAAAAAAAAGTAGCGCCATTGTTTATTGTCCAACCTGTCATAGCTATAAAGTTATGGATGACTATGCTCGCCGAAACCGTAAATGCCAAGATATTACAATTAAAAATCCAGCTGGAAAAAATCACAAGGAAAATGGGGGTAATTTTTCAGAAGTCGTGGGATTGCTCCCCACCTCGAGGCTACTAAAGTAATGGCGACCTTCAGGTAAACTATAGCCGCCGCTGGCGGCAACAATAAATAACCAAAAAGTGTTTTGTTTGACACATTTCATTGTGATAAGTAATATTTTTATCGGCTTTCAGCCTCTTTTGAGTTTTCGAAGGAATGTTATGTCACATAAAAGTTTTGTTCATTGAAATTGAAATAAGTTTATTGAGGTAAAATACACACAAAGGGATGAAGTAGCTCAAGCTATTCTCACCCCGTTCAGTACATCGTGTTAATACATACATAGACACACATCACTAGCAATAAACATATTGCCAAACATTCTGAGAAATAAACATATACATTTCCTAGTTTTGTTCGTGTAATTCTAGGTATATTGTAGGGGGCGTGGGAGGGTTGGGGTGCCAGCAAGAGACAAGGTGGCGAGGTTACGTCAACTGTGGCTGGAACACGACACTTGTTGTGGTCCCTCGCCACTCGCTCTGTGTACACTCTACACTCTCCTTATAACTCGATAATGTTTTGAATTAATAATTTTATCCAATGCGCAAGGTTGATTTAGCCGTGTTTTTTACTGCAGGGCGTCAGGAAACGTCATATTAATGGTGAGAAGAACGTTTTATTGTGAGGGAATAATTGGTGGTTTAAGAGTAGTAGTTATGTGACCTGTATAGTTGGGTGAGGAAGTGGCCACACTTGACCTGGTCTGGCCTCGGCCCGCCGTCTCATGACCAATATATTGTTTATAAATGGCTTAATTTCGAGCTTAGAATCGCCACTTTCTTGGTGATGTTATCAAAGTCAAGTGTATAGCTGCCTCTTCACTACCTGGGTATCTCGTGAATTTTTGCATATACAGTACTGTACTGTAATTTATTTGATGATTAGGAAACATATTTTTTGTTTGCTGCCACTTTTTATCCTTCACTTAATGTGAACTGTCAAAATTGAAAAAAAATTAAATTGTCTTTTAAACATCTACTAAATATAATATATAATTTAATCGGAGTGCAAGGCAGCTGTGTAAATTATTTGTATATCATTTGTGCTATCCTTGATATTTAAATGCATTATTTCACTCATTACATTCAACATTTGTTATAACTACCACAGAAGTAATTAAATTAAAAAATTATCCAACTTAAATCTCCTTCTGGTGCATTCTTTTGATAATTACAGCACTTATTTCATTGTTATTTATTTATTTATTTATATACAAGAATGTACATTGGGTTGTGAGAACACATAACACTGGTGTTAGAGGATTACATTCTTGCCAAGCACTTAACACACACACTGTATCAGGCAGGTCCTTAATCAAAGTAATAAAAGTAAAAGTATTAATAGGTACAGTACATTGAAGCAGAATTTGAGTGCAACATAATAATTACAATATAAATGGATAGCATTGATTATACTGGTGAAGTTGCAAGTCTTATGTACTAATATTGAGGAAGTGGGTAGTACAAGTTACAGGGTGAGTTTGAAGCACAAGGTAGGACACTATGAGGATGAAATTAGGTACTTTTTGGCTTTACTTTTGAATAAGGCATAGGTTGGAAAGTAATATAGTAATAATTTTTATTTGCAAGAAGGTACAATGGGTTTGTGAGATTACACAAGATTAGTATTTTTACATTCTTGCAAAGCCACTAACACAGCATAGCGTTTCGGGCAGATTCTTAATCTAACATATCAGATAAGTTGAAAAGGTACATTGCAACAAGGTTTTATGTCAACAAGTAACTACAATGTACATTGACAGAGATGATTACACTGGTAAAGATATGTCTTTAGTACTGATATTGGGGAAGTGGGTAGTACATCATACATTGTGAGTTTGAAGTACAAGGTAAGAAACTATGAGAATGAATATTAGGTACTTTTGGTTTTTCTTTTGAACAGGTGGGGGGTTGGACAATTTTTTAATTCATCAAGGAGTGAGTTCCATAGACTGGGCCCTTTTATTTGCATGAAACGTTTGCACAGATTTAGTTTGACTCTTGGGGGGGGGGATACTAAAGAGATGTTTATTTCTGGTGTGGTGCTCATGGATTCTATTACATCTATCGAAGAAGAGTTTCAGTTCCGGATTAGTATTTGGGAATAAGGTTTTGTACATGTAAATAGCACAAGAGAATGTGTAGAGTGAATATATGTTTAGCATGTTTAGGGATTTAAACAAAACCCCATGCACAGATACCACATGGAAGATAGGTATTGGTTAGCAAGTAGTACTGTATAGTGAAAGGAGAGCAGAGTGGTGAACATAATATCTGATTTTAAAGATTATACCAATAGTTTTTGAGACTTTTTGGCTGTATGTTGTAAATGAGTGCTAAAGATTAGTCTCTTGTCTGTGTATAGGCCAAGGAACATTCCATCGTATTTAATGCTGAAGTTAACATTGTCTATCTAAAGGTGAATTTGTGCTCCAGAAGAATCTACCTCATCATCACTACATATCAACAAATCCATCTTTAAAATTTGCATGTGGAAGAGGAAATAATGGAAACTTTCCATGGTGAATTGAAAGTTCTTTATGTACACCCAAAATTTGTATTTCTTCATTGCTATCGCCTAACATTGTAACCTAGACATTTTCTAGGTGTGCAAACAAATGCATTTTGTTCTATTACTTTCATTGCTGTTTCCCAAACAACATTATTTGACAATCAAGTAGTTCTTTGAATCATGTTGAAAAAGTGTCATGATTCACAAGTTAACTGGCTGTTTGATTTAATTTCAAACCAAATGGGAAATACACTTAAAAATAGAATTACACCAGAGATGCCAAGTTTGATAATGGTTTATCTAATGACACGTAGTATCGAAGGATTCTGCAGCCAATTGTTAACCAGCATGAATGCACAATAGGACCAATCTCCAGATATTTCAGATCATTGTCAACTGTTCCCAAAATAATTGCCAAACATATCCTGTAAGCATAGTACTGATTTACACTGAGGTCATCAACAACAGACTGCTTCAGCTCTGGTAAGGGGGGGGAGGGGAGTTTGATGGAGGGGAGTTGCTTGAATTGAGCAACTGGCCAATTTGACACATCTCCACTCAAACTTTTCCTAATAGGTCCTGTGAATGAGTTGGGAATATTTGTGGTTCCATCAAGAGTCACAAACACATGATGCAACAAAAGTGCATTGATATATAGAAGGCAAATAACCTTTTGAAGTGACTTGCCTAACAACTCTTCTAATCCTGGAATGCAACCAGTGTATGTGCCGGTCATAGATGCAATACCATCAGTACAATCAATTGCAAGCTTATCGTGTAATTCAGTGACCTTCAAGGAATTAAACAGCCCTTGTGTAATAGTTCTGCCTTTACTGTCATCGGGAAAAAATAAATGAGGTACTATAATACTGTATCTCAAGAACCTGGCCTCGGGCTTGGCTCACTGGAGTAGTAGAACTCCCAAAACTCTCTCCAGATAATATTCAACTGGCTCTCTAACTATAGTATAGTGCTCCTCAAGTTGCAAAGCAAAATATATTTATTTGTTATGGTTATAATGAAAACTTAATTTATATATAATTTCACTTTACAACTGTCATAAATAAACGAAAATAATAATTAACACATGATTCAAAGGCAAAATATAGGAATTTCCCCTTTTGACCCCCCTCATATACTCGCCAAAAGGGTTTTTGCCAATAAGTTTTTCTTGCATAAATAAAGAAAAGGTTTTGCGAGCCGCTTCCATTTTCTAGTACAAAAATTATTGGCCTTATGTAATGCATACAAGAGAAATGCGACGTACTTTGTAAAAATACAGGTTGCTCCGGGAACTATGGTATGCCTCCCAGGAGAAAGTAAAGTCTGCAAAGGATCAGGCACATGATACATGGTCAACTAAGTTGGGTGCTCACACAGGATTTCAGTCCATATCTGGATATGCTCACAACCATATACAAAATGAGGAGTGCTGGAAACAGAAGGTAGGGCTATCAAGGTCAGAAAAATGCAACCATTAATAACGAAACTGCTCACAACAGAATTAAATATCAAACTAGTTGAGGCCATCATTGACCTAACCAGTTAAGCCAAAAGAACATGGGGTTAGACGATTAATTCCAGGTCAGTGACAAAATAGATCTTGGGCACAAGAGCAGCATACTCAGTGATGTATACACAAACCAAAAGAGTTGCTTAACATACAGAAAAGGGGCAAAGGCAGCCTGTGGGCCAATATAAAGTTTATTCTCTTGTTCTTAACTCTTATAATCACAATGGAAATTTGCTTCTATTTCTTCTACAGTATATGGCATTATATTCATCTGTTCATTTGGAGTAAATGACTTTCAGTGTTGTTCATATGATCAAGGCAGCCATGGAGCAGCAGCACAAAGAAAAACGGAGAGGAAGTAATATGTGTCTTGTGTGTGGTCGGCAGGGAGGTAACAATATTGTTGTTACCAGTGTCCATAGCTTTGTGTCTGCATCAGGAACTCCTCTGGCTGACTTTCTTGTTAAGGTAATGTATTATAAGTTTGCCCTATCACTATTTTTGATTGTATTGTCATTTTGTTTAAAGAAATGTGTGTTAAGTACAGTACTGTAGCTTGCAGTATTGTATACTAAATAAATAAACATCAAGCTAACTAAAAAAAAAAAGCTACCGAGAACTGGCTATGCTTTTACCATAACCAATGAGGATTTATTTTATTTACAACAAAATAAGCAGTCAATGAGTTGCTTTTGAACCTAGCAATGGCTTGTCTTGACTCACTGCAGACCATCCTCATAAACAAAGGCCAAAGTCCATTCCATGCACCCGCCAAATCCCCTATTCATGAATGAAAAGTGGTTTACACACGACTCACAACTGATGACATCCGAACACTTCTTGAACAAGTGCTTCACTGACAACTTTTGCTCGAACCACAACACTGTAAATGCTTCACCCACGTACTACAAATACAAATAATCGACAACAGAACCTAAACACCTAACTTAATCAATGCCTAAATATTCACAGTATGCTAATATATAACAATATTAATTTATATTTGAGAACTCCTATTTCGAATGAACAGCATGTTAAAATTGATGAATGCTTCTTAGGGGTCAACCACTGAATAGAATGGACTTGGTTTGAGGACGGGTTGCTCACTGACTTTCTGGATGCATTCCCTGGTAAGGTGGCGAAATGTCAGTGCTATCTACACCTCTGTTAGGGGGGCCAGGTTCTGGCTCTGGTCCCTGGTAGGTCTAAGACTGCCACAACTGATGCAACCTGGTAGATGGGAACCATCTCAGAGAATAACTTCAGGGAGCCACTGGGGCTCTCCCAGAAATTGTTGTTTCATTACATTCAACGCTGGTTTTCTGTGGGGAGCCCTGTCGGCTCCCTGAAGCTGTCTTCACTGATTAAGTGCCATACTACTTAGTGTCATCAGTTGTGGAGTTCTTTTTGCCTACTGGGGACCACGAGACAAAAAGTGGCCCCCTCAGGGAGATGCAGGGAGTGAAGGCCTATGATCACTTTACATTTAAAAGATACCATCTTTGCCATCACCAGGGAAGGCACCCAGAAAGATAGGCGAATCAAAACAAACTACTGCCTGGTTAAAAAATGTGACTGAAGTCAGGGAAGTAAACCCAGAGCACATGCAGCTTCACACGCAGTGAAGAACTCTCTAGATATAGAAGGACGAGTCCCTAGCACTTAGTACATACTGCCAGGAGTATAGCACAGCCATACTCCCATTAACCCTGAGTTAACTAACAAATAAAATGTACTTGGTAGTTTACCTCCACAATCTAATTTACCTGAATTTGTGAGGGTCACTAACACTAGTGGCCTCGACAAGAACAGGAAGCCTGCAACTTGTCAAGGTCCCCTCCCTCCCCCCATTTGCCTTGATTGTTTTTGTTTTTCATAAGTGAAGATAATACACGTGGGTAAACACATCAGAACTTGGAAGCCCAGTACTTGAATAATGTTCAGTAATCATCTCCTGTTTGCATTAAGAACATAAGAATAAAGCCTCTTTTTTAATCAGTCTTTCATGTGGTACTGTATCAAAAGCTTTGCTAAAGTCAAGGTACACATCAGAATCCTTACTACTATCAACTGCCTCAACTATGCTGGAACCAGCCCCCAGCCACTTTCGCTCAACAATTTGAAATGCTCAAATTCATGCTAAGCACGTCTCTCTTTGTTTTCCTATGATTTACATGCATCACTTAAAAACAAATAAGTCTTAAAGATTATGTGCTTATCCTTCAGAAATAAAACTTTATTTTGTAAGCATAAGATATTCATTTTATTGTGCAGAAGATTATTTTTATGATTAATGCTTTGATAATGAAAGATGCAAATAGGCAATAATGATGACTAAAGATTTATATCTGTAGGTTGTGGGTGAAGACCCATGCTACTCAGTCAGTGAGGTCATTTGCCAGCAGTGCTTTGTCCTTCTTGACCGCCTAGATGCATATCAAGCTCGTGCTGCGGAAATCCATACACATGTCACTTCCAGGTGAGTCACAAATGACACTTTTTGTGTCTGTTTGTTGTAAATGTTAGTAAAATTTATTATAGTAAAGCATGCCATATCCAATCACTTTGGGACAGTGACCATCTGATGAAGTTGTTTACAAAATATTGGTTGTCACCTCAAATTTTATGCAAAACAAAAATAGCTATTAGTCCCATATCAAACAAATGATATGGGACTTTCTCATATGAAAAGTAATGTCTCTCTCTAGATCATGAACACTTTTGCTGTTTACTATATTTTCTATGGGGGAGGTTTGTGGGTTGTGGGTTTGAAGCTCAGAGGTTTGATGCATAAATCATTATGGAAAGTTGATATACTATAATATACAATATATAATATATATATATAGTTTTCTGTTCATCATTAATGTTAATAATTATGCTTCAGATATCGGGACACTAAGCTGGAGTTGTTGGGGCAACGGCAGAGAATGAGTGAGCTAATAGCATCTTCTCTGTCCAATGTACAGGAGCTTCGACATGGAACTACCCTAAGTGAGATTTTCAACCGTCTAAACTGTACTGTATGTGTATCATATGTAAGGGATATTTGATATCTTGTGGATCATGATGTTGTGATTTTGCCTGATTAAAATTTTAATTGCTTCCATTTTACATAAGAAAATTGTGCACCATTTTTGTATAAATCTTATTCTGCATATTGTTCATTATTTAAATTGCTGTGAAATCATATATCGAGTTCTTCCTCATCTTTTCAACAAAATTGAGTATTGGAAACTAACACATTTCACTCGTCATATTTACAAACAGCATTTTATGACACCTGAAAATTGTTTCAGTGCTTGAACATAAGGTTTAGTTATACTGTATATAATACTGTAAAGTGTATTTATTATGGTGTGGTCATTACCGCTACCATAATTGTTAGGATTAAGGTCACTTAAGATTAGGTTCATAATGTTGAGAGCTAATGCTCATTTGTGTATAAGGTATATAATGTTTGTTTATGGCACTTATACCCAGTGACGTCATTGTTGTAAATAAACGTCATGCGGATCACATGTTCGTTTCTCTTCCCGCCGAATTATAACAGTGGCGACAAGGATTAACGGCAGCTAATGAGCCCGGGTTCAAGATGAGGTGAGAAGCATCAGAGAGCAGAGTACGTCACATGGATGGGCGGAAGTACATAGACAACAGTGAGTTGTGTTGAACCCATAGACATGGCTTGAACTTCCTCGACAGTGTCCCTAGTGAAGATGGAACCTTTTGATGCCTCCAAGATCTCATTGGACCTGTGGCTGAGCCTGATGGAATCAAATTTCGAGTATCACGGGATTAAGGAGGGCACAAACAAGAAATCGGTGCATTCAGTTTCCCCGGGTACAGCTGTATACAGTGGCCTCCTCCATTTATGAATTTAATCCATTCCCAGAGACGGTTTGTAAGCCGAAAATTTTCGCAACCTGAAAAAAAAATTCTATAAGAAATAATGTAAATTGAATTAATCCGTTCCACACTCCCAAAAATATTAACTTAAAAATAGATGTCATACCTAATTCACACAAATACTTAGTACTATAGTATGTTGAAGTTATAGCTTACCTTTATTGATAACTCTTGTTGGCATAGGGAAGACGGTTAGGAAGGGGGAGGAGAAGCGGTGTTAGTGCTTGAAAGGGAAGTCCCCTTCATTATAACATCAGGCAGTGATGACTTCTCTGGAATACTCTCTCTCTCTCTGGCACGTTTTGTCTGCATACCACTAGGACCTGCTTGTGGCTCACTGCTTGTTTTTCTCACTGAAAACCTTTCCATAGACTTTTTTTCCTAACATTGTAACACTTTGTAGTAAGGCATCACAGTGTCATTAAAAATGTTAAGACAACGGCCTACTACAGCTTGCTCTGGGTGAGTCATTTCAACAAAAGTTTGCATTTCTTCCCACAGTCTACACTACTTCTTAATTGTTGAGAAAGAGATATTCTGTACTGCCTCCGCCTCCCCTGAAGAAATTTCCTTGGCTGCCTCTTGTTGCTGCTTCTTGTGAAGGGTAGTCAGTTCTTCGCTGTGTCCATCTACCACCTCACAACACACAGCCTGATAGGGGCCTGATAGCTGAGTGGACAGCACTTTGGACTCATATCCTAGTGTCCGGGTTCGATTCCGGCTGATGACAGAAACAAAATGGGCAGTGTTTCATCCTGATGCCCCTGTTACCTAGCAGTAAATAGGTACCTGAAAGTTAGACAGCTGTTATGGGCTGCTTCCTGTGTATGTAATTACCTAAGTGTAGTTCCAGGATGAGAGCTACGCTTGTGGTGTCTCATCTTCCCAGCACTCTGTCATATAACGCTTTGAAACTGCTGACGGTTTTGGTCTCTCCACCTTCTCACTTAACTTGTTCCAACCGTCTACCACTCTGTTTACAAAAGTGAATTTTCTTATATTTCTCCGGCAGCTTTGTTTCGTTAGTTTAAATCTATGACCTCTTCTTCTTGACGTTCCGAGTTTCAGGAATTCTTCCCTATCAATTTTATCGATTTCTGTTACTATTTTGTACGTAGTGATCATATCGCCTCTTTTTCTTCTATCTTCTAGTTTTTGCATATTTAATGCCTCTAATCTCTCCTCCTAGCTCTTGTCCTTCAATTCTGGGAGCCACTTAATGGCATGTCTTTGCACCTTTTCCAGTTTGTTGATGTGCTTAAGATATGGGCACCATACAACCGCTACATATTCCAGCTTTGGTTTAACAAAAGTCGTGAACAATTTCTTTAGTATTTCTCCATCCATGAATAAGGTGGGAATTTTCTTGGCTGGCCTGGATGAATTGTCTATAGTGAAAAATAATTAGTGCTGAAGATATGTTGGAAAAATATGCAGTGGATGCAGGTAAACCAATTAACAGCATTGTGGCAAAAATTCACCTGAAAAATGGGTCTTCACCTAAATTTTTTTAAGCAAAAACAGTTCCTTTCCATTACAAGCAACTGGTTGAATCAGCCCGGGAAAGACATGTAGCAGAAGGCATTTTAGAGCCAATTACACAGTGAATGGGCAGCCCCAATTGTACCAGTGTTGAAGGCAGACTAAAAATCTATGAAAATCTGTGCTGATTTTAAAGAATTAAATGACCACATCCATTGTGAGAAGTAACCTTTACCTATGATGAGATGATGTTTGTGGTCTGCAAGGGAGCAATCTTTTCTAAGATTGACCTGAAAGATGCCTATTAGCAAATTCCTGTTGATGAGGAGATCCAGAAATTTTCAGTGATAACTACTCATAAAGGGTTATTCAAGTATAAAAAGACTTCCTTTTAAACTTTCCTCATCTCCAATAATTTTTCAGAGATTCATGTCCCAGTTGTTAGTAAACACTGAGGGTGTGGCTAGCCTTTTTGATGACATTGTATGTAGGCAGACTGAGGAAGAGCATGATACTAGATTAGTAAAACTGTTCATACTACCACTGGTAAATTTACTTCTGAAATACTGTTTAATAGGCATTTCACAGTGCACATGGGAGCAGTAAAGACAGAGCCAGATAAAGAAAAATCGGTAACTAGCTTGGCCAATCAGTTGGCTCAGGGAGAGGAAACTTTGTTTAATGAGGGGGATGCAGTATATGCAAGGAATTTTGGAATGGGTATGCCTTGGGTAGAAGGAAAAATTAATGAAGTCCTGGGCCGCAGGAATTTCACTTTGCAAATGCAGAGTTTTGGGAATATTAATTGGAAAAGACATGTAGATCAACTCATGCAAAGGTTCACCGGGAATTTTGAAGTCCCTTCGGTTGGGGATGTGACAACTAGTGATGTCCATCCCAGTAATGAAGGGGTAACACCTGCAGGGGACAAGGATTCAGAGCAAGGGTCAACAGAGGGGAATGTGGATACAGCTAACTCCCAAGACCTCTGAAGTTAGTAATTCAGAAGGTTCCCCAGAAGTAACAGGTCTGGAGCCCAAGTTGAGAAAATCAGGAAGAGTCATACGACTTCCTAATAGACTTGACCTGTAGGGGTAGTACAGTATTTAATTAAAAGGGGAGGAATGTTAGGATTATGGTACATGTATGTTGTAGGATTAAGGTCACTTAAGATTAGCTTCATAATATAATTTTGAGAGCCAATAGTTCATTTGTATATACCTGTAATGTTTATATTCATGGCACCTATACTCGGTGACGTCATTGTTGGTTCTAAATAAGCGTCATCCATATTACACATTTGTTTCTCTTCCCGTCGAATTATAACAATGTGTTTAATACTATGCTATTTGTAAAGTGACATTTTAAACATTTGTTGAAGCATTCTGCCTGCCATTTTGGTATTTTACAATTTTCTTGTAGAGAAAAACCATCTATAGGGTCATCATCTTTACTTACCTGTAGAAATTTTTGTCTCCATAACTAACTGGTCATGGACACATCATCTTGTTCTCTAGTTCTTGTTTATTTGCTCTTTGCTGTGAGGTGAATGTGTTGGATCATGCTTCAACACACACTCCATATAAGTACAGGCCACTTGTTTTGTTTCCTGTCAAGAGACACGGGTAGCCCTGTACACACAGGTACAATGTGTATTATAGGCTGTACCAATAAGCAGTGTTTGCTGTTTACAGTGGGTAGCTATTGTTGACACGCTAGCTCGTGTGAAGAAGCTTTCTCCACCTTCAACATTTTTTTTATTCTTGCACCATTACAATGTTTCATGTTCATTCAGTACAAATGCTTGTATATACTGTATTTTACTCTTGTTTCATTATGAATATATTTCTTAGGCCTAGAAGCAGTAGTAACTTGAGCAACCAGATGCTATTTTAGATATTGTAAAATCATTACATCATTCTTAATTGCAGACTTAAAATACATCTTGCCATATGCTATGGAAATCACCTCATATATTTCCAGAGAAGAATTATAAAAGTTATTTTTTGCTGATGAAGTTTGTCCCTACTGATATGAATATATTTATCTTGTGTTCTTCTGACTCCTCAGTCTTGTTTACATTGAGTTTGTTGGATATAATTATGTCATCCTCTATAACTTAATTTTCATTAATGTTCAGATGTTCATAATTGTTCATGGCAGCACAAGGGGTTAATGTCTTTAATGTAAGAGGGCTGTAAGCCACCTTGGTAATGTTATTCATCATATTGGAATGTATAATCTTTACCGACTCTTTAGTGTAATTTATTTTACAGATGTGAGTGATGAACTGACTATCACAGTTGTTCATGAAGCGTTACCAAGAAAAAGACGAAAATTCTACAGATTAGAAAATGGTCCAACAACCAAATTGGCAGCTAATATTTATGGTGCAAATAGTATATACAGTACAAGAAATGATGCTATGAACCAATTTATTTCTAAAAAATTAAAAAGAAAGAGAGTGCCTGAACTTAGTAGTGATATGTATTTTTCAACAGACAAGAAAAAAAAGTTATTAGAAAGTGGCAATGTGTCTGTAAGTAACAATAACAATATTACATATGCAAATTGTGTCAAAAGTTGGGTGACGTCTGAAGGGACTGCTCAGTGCGGAGTAGAACGGCCAGCAAAGAAAAAATCTCTACACTTGTCGGCAGATGTGAGAAACAGTGGTACTGAGGATGAGCTCAGTGATGACACTAACCATGGCAACCCTGGGCTAAAGATAGCAGATGAGGATGAGGGAGAAGATGGGGATGAAGATGACGACGACGAGGATGAGGACGATGATGATGGTGAAGATGATGATGATCAGGAGGAGGAGTTAGAAAATGGGGAGGAACACTCAGAGGTTGCGGAAAACAATGAAGAGGAGGGGGAAAAGGAGGAAGAGGAAGAGTCGAGTAACGACGATACAAGTAGCGAGAGTGACGAGGATGACGGCTCGGCCTCGGAGCAAGATGAAGATGCCAAGAGTGAAGCACAGTCATGGTCAGGTATGGAACAAGAGCAAGAAAATGACAATGATGACAATGAAGATGAGGAAGATGAGGGAGAGGAGATTGCATCAGGTGTGTAGTCAAGGGCGTCTTTATAGCTTACATTACACAGTATATTGGCGGCCTCCTAATACATTGGAGTAGTTGTGGTAATCTCTTTCCTCTTATAATAATTATCACAAAGTTTTATTTTATTAAGTTGTTATTTAATTTATACAGTACAGTATATGGCTTTTCATTAAATATCCTCTTGTGCTAATGAATATGTATCACAGTTAAATAATAACTGCAGATAATAATTAAGTAATAATTTTATAAAACCCTAAAAGCAAGTTGATATTCTTTCTCACTCTTATTTCTAAAAAAAAAAACTACAGTTTTCATATAGGAAAAATACAAAGAAAGAAATTTTCAGATTGTGGCCACTTAGCCAATGTTGTGTGGCCTGTCCTTGTTACTTCATGGTTAAGTTTAGATTTGGGTTAAACAAAGTTGCTAAGCAAGGCATGTCTTTATTGTTCCACGTTTTACACTCATGATGTATATTTCCCAAATTAGCTATGGACAGCTGAGGGTGTGGTAGCAATAACGGTGTCCCGTGTTAAGCAGTTATATTGAAGTGAATTCATAAGAATTAGGTGTGGGGTAAGAGGATAATTGCCTAGTTCGTGGCAAGGACGTGTCATGAGCCAGCGTTACCATTGATCCCGGGTGTATCAGTTTTGCTACAGGTTTTTGTTTTCCACAGTTTAGTACCATCACTTGTCCTTAAGAGCTAAGACATCAAAATGATTTTTGTAGAATATTTTGTCGAACTGGTAAATTTGTAATTTCCTTCTCAGTTTTTTCCTTCTACAATAAATTGCTACATTGCTTTCAATATATTGCCATGCTTATTTCACGTTACGTATTGCGTAAAAGTTATTTTTATATTTGTTGTCATTCTGTAATGTATACCAGCAGATGAAAAATGTGATCGTCCTCCTCAAAGGCCAGAGTCATCATTGAGCAAAACCTCTAAAGCAGAGGCTGTACTAGAAAACTCCAAATCTAAGATAACGCCACAACAGCAGTTGCAGGCTCCAAGCAAGCTCACTCCCAAGGCCGAGTCAAATGGACAAATCCCACTCCAAGCTGGTTTGTATTGCTGGCTTGATTTATATTTTTTAATGAGAGCTCAGTATTTGTTTCAGTATTATTGATGAGTGAGGACCAGTCTACACTTTTTACGAATCAACATCTCAAGACTGTTTAGTTGATCTTTAGATTTTAAATATATTGTGGCTCAGCTTCATCATTTTGAACTCTTTCTCTTTTATTTGAAACTATCATAAATGAATATGTATGAGTCCTGCACTCACAACATCCTCACATACTCATAACATCTTCATACACTCATAACATCCTAACACACAAATTACATTACTGGAAAATAAGCTTGGAATTAAGATACAGTAACTTGTATATTGATGGTCTTGATTCAGTATTATATTTGACATAACTGAAATGTAAATGGTAAGGAATTTTATAAAGTAGATATTTTACATTTGACAGTACAATATCCACTCCAGGGCTGGATCTAAATGTTTTTGGGCCCCTAGGCCAAAACGGCTAAATGGGCCCCATACTCAGGTCAATGAGGCTATTCAAAGGTTAAACATATGCATATATTCAGCTGGTTGGATTCTGGTGCTGATGTACCCCAGGCCATGGCTTACTTTGCCTAGTAGGTAATGCAGATCTGATCCATTCAGTTTAACGACTTACATGGGGCTATACTCTACTCATTAAATTTGTTAAAATTATATTCGGGAGGGCAACACCTCAATAACTTGGTAAATAAGGCTCCAGTTATTGATGTCAAATTCAGCCTTCAGAACCATCAGAACGGTAAATCAGAGGTCCTTAAATAGAGTGGATGCTTTCTTTGTTAAATTAATGATAATGTAAGGATCTCACACAGTTCAAATAGTAATGTATAGCTTCATATAGAAATACTCAGTAACTTTCTTTTCTTTAAAAAGGTGGAGAATGTGTGTCACCTCAAGTAGCTGAGGCGATGCTGATGCAGAGCCCCCTGGCTACCTCCCTGCTTCAGTCCTTCCTCGCTACTTCACTTTGGTTTGGCTCACCTGAAACATCAAAGAAGAAAAAAACAGGTGTTCAATCTAAGCCAAAACACACACACCAGGTAATTTAGCCATTTTATTCAAAGAGTGTTTTATATGATAAAAATGGTAATTACCTAAATGTAGTTACAGGATGAGAGCTATGTTCATGGTGTCCCATCTTCCCAGGGCTCTCTCATATGACACTTTGAAACTACAGTATAGTACTGATGGTTTTAGCCTCTACCACCTTGCCACTTAACTTGTTCCAACTGTCTACCACTCTACAAAAGTGAACTTTCTAAGGTTATTTTGGCAGCTTTGTTTCCTTACCTCTTGGAGAACTGTTAATGAAGATAGATCTTACTGCCAAAGTGCAAAAAAATTTAACAAATTAATTTTTATGATAGAATTATTATTGGTATGGAAAAATGTAAGAAAAACACACAAAAAAAGTGAATATTTATCATTTCACTGGGTGGAGGTAGTCTGGAAAGTTGCCTGATAGCTGTGTCTGGTGCCTGTCAACACCCGGTGCTCAACTTTGCTGACACTTCCTGTTTTATCCTCGGGTGTTTCACTGATTCTTTATCACTTGTTTTTCTTTATTTACAAGATGATGTGTGTTGAATAACTTGATCAATTACATAATGCACATAACACAATTGTTTCAATAACATGTTTCAATTGATGACTGGTTTACCTGGTATATGCCATTACAACCATAGAGAGTAAGGAAAAGAATATGAACATAATATTCAATGGTGTTGGGCTCTGGACGATGACATATTGCCAAATTGGCACCATATGGGTAAGAGTATAGATTGAAAGAAACGCATAAGCTACTAATATGGCGCACACATGACAGCAGGCTCTTCCTAATACATGTAACCATGAAATGGTGGCAGTATTTTTTATTGGGGGGGGGGAGCAAGGTAAACTACATTACATCCACAGAGAGCTATTATATTCATATTTGCATCATACACGTAAAACCCAGACAATAATTGTTTAAATCAATTTATGACGATAACTGCTCTCCAATGGTTGATTGGAACCTATGGCCTCTTGTTCTTGAAGTTGCAGTTTCAGAGTCCTGTTAATATTTTGTATGTAGTGATCATATCACCTCTTTTTCTTCTATCTTATTACTTTCATATATTTGATGCCTCTAACATCTCTTCATAGCTCTTGTTTTTCAGTTACCTGAGCTCATTTGTTAAATGCTTTATGATGTAGAATATAGCCATGTTTTTAGCCCTATATTATTTACTATCTATATTGATCCATTATTGAAAGAGTTAGGAGCTAGTCCAGCTGGCTGTCACAGGCAGTACTAATGCCAATATTTTCTGTTTTGCTGGTGATATAGTTCTACTCACATTAACCAGAGAAGCTATGGAAACCTTGATAGAAATGCATGAAAGATATAGTGCAGAATACAACCTAACGTTCAATTTTGACAAATGTGCTGTAGTTCCCTTAACTCATAGGATTCGTTTATATTGATTTCAAATTAAAAATTACCAGAGAGAGAGGTTCCAGTAAAGTATTCAGAAAAGCTTCTGGGACATATTATTTCCTCAAAAGGCCCACTTGTCAATTTTTCTATTGTTATTAGAGACCTAAAAGTTTGAGCAAATGTCGTTATCATTAAATTTGGTTATCTTGATTCCTGGTTGAAAGTAAAGTTAATAAACACTATCGCACTCCGTTGCCTACGCCTGTCGTCACTCATTTTCTCTTGAGTCGTCTTGGGTGACGAGGTCCGGAGTCACTCATTAAAATATTTGTTAAAAATTTTAATTTTATCCGATCAATCTGGGAGGGATTTCAAAATGAGCGCCTTTAGATTGTGCACAATTTGATACCAAAATGAAAGACGTAACACGAACATTTATGTCAGAACACTGGAAAGATATAAATAATTTTGTGGTGATGAGCGTCCAAAAGTATCCAAAAGTTAAAATATTTGTTAAAATTCCATTTATTGTTCTATTATTATGGGACTAGTATTAAAATATGCACCTTTATATTGCGAATGATTTGGTACCAAAATGGAACACGTAACACAAAATTTGTTATCAAACTGAACGAGTATACACATTAGTCTGTAGGTGTGCCAATTGGTGCTCGTTCACGGATAACTTGGCTGACTAGGCTTTGCTGTGGGGAGTCAGGACGGGCTTTTGGACCTTATATACATATACCCTTTTAGGGAATTCTATTGTGAACACAATGATACCAAAACGAACGACATAGCACGGGATTTTAGGCGAGAAGACTGAAACGAGTATACACGTTTCGGTGTCGCCGCACGCTCGCCCGCACCGAACGGCGAGAGATAGTGTTAACAGTCATTATCTAACCTTAAATGGATGTGAATTAGGAGACGCTCAAACTGCAAGTACGGTATACCTTTTTTTTTTTGTCACCAAATTCATCTTTTTTCCTTTCTGTATTTAGGTTCCTGATGATGTGACGAGTGAAACGCTTGCAGTGACTGCGGGCTCAACAAAAGATAAAAAGAAGCGTCAGGAGTTGAAAAATACTGGCCAGAGCTACATAAATACTAAAGGAAAACTGGTTGATGCCAAACGAGTGTGGCCACAAGACTGCAGCAGGTTTGTAGTATAAATATTGTGGGTGGTTTGATTGTATGTTTTAAAAAGTCTACTTGAAAAATATCATTGTTATTACTGTGTTAGCCCAAATGATGCCAGTGCAGCTGCAAAGGCAAAACTACAAGAGAGTAGAAAAATAATAGAGACCAGTCACAGGTAAATTAGTGTCTTGTAATTTTGAAGTAATTAGCTGAAACTTGATAAGCACCATCATTACCACTCAGAAACATGAATATGCTTTTAATGAGATTATTGGGTGCAGAGGTCACAATGAAGGGTCAGAGGTGAAACTGAACAATGACTTCCTGCTTTTTGGTGCTGGCTTTTTCTTTTTCTTTCTTTCTGTGTTATGTGCATAACTGAAAAGTGGATAATAACGAAAAAAATACAACCTTTGCTTGGGAGGGAAGGAGGGAGGGAGGGAATTATTAGGGGAAAGCGCCAAGCTATCACAACTATATAGTCACTTGCTTGGGAACTAAATAATGAATCCCTACCTAAGCTAAGAAGTGTGACTATTGGATACATGTCTATGGGGAACTGCACTACAGTATGTAGTGGTTATATGGTGCCCATGCCCATATCTCTAGAAACTGGGAGAAAGAAAAAGTGCAAAGACATGCAAGTAAACAGCTTTTGGGACTGAGAGACAAGAGCTACAAAGTGAGGTTAGAGGTGTTAAATATACCAAAAGCTAGAAAGAAGAAAAAGAAGTGATAAGAACAATATATACAAAATAGTAACAAGAATCGACAAAATTAACAAGAAGAATTATTGAAACCTACATCTTAAAGAACAATAGGTCCTAGATTCAAGACTTAATAAAGCTTCCAAACAAAAAAAAAAACATTAGAAAGCTCTCTTTTGCAGAGTGGTAGATAGTTGGAACAAGTTAAGTGAGAAGGTGATGGATGCCAAAACCATCAGTGCACTTCTTTCAAAGCGTTATATGACAGAGTACTGGGAAGATGGGACACCACGAGCTTAGTTTCATCCTGTAATTATATTTAGGCACTGTAATTACAGACTCGTATCTGGGACCGAAAAACTTTCATTCGGTACTGCTCAGTATTCTCATAAAATATCTAGGTTACACTGTATATTATTTTCATCTCATGTTTACTTTCCTGGAGGGCTTGCTTTCATAAAGTTTTTATTATAATTTTATTTTGCCAGGTGTCCCCTTAAATGCAATGCCCGCATCAGTGAAGATGACCGTCAAAAGATCTTTGCTGAATATTGGGGCTTGGCCGACTACAACCTTCAGAGGGAGTACTTAGCAGCACACATGCAGCGTGAGGAGAAACTGGGGCCCAGTGGCCTACTCCGCACTGTCATTCTGTATTTCCTTACATGTGGTAACACCAGCAAGCTGCAGGCAAGTACTTCAGTCTTCACTGAATCAAAAACACATGGCTACTTTCTCCATAATTTCTTCCATACTTTATTTACTTTTTAATCCATATTTGCTTTTGTCATCATCATAACCATGTACTGTATCCCTATTTTATTGGTTGGGAAGACATTTACATCAAGAAAATAGATCAGCACGGCAAAAAAAAGGTTAAAAGAAATTCAAAATATCACCTGTTCATTTGCCATATCTTTCGCACCAAACAGAATTATGAAGAACTAGTACCATCACACTCCAATAACTCATCTGTGTGTAAAGTGTTCCTCTTGAACTGTCAATTACAAACATTCATTCAATCACAAACAACAAACTGCTTCTAACTAATCTGTTTCCCTATAACTTCTCTTGCACTGTTCACAATCGATCTCCACATGGACCTGGATTGTACCTGGATGAGGTTCCAGGTGTTCTTCTACTTTCCAAGGTCGCTTCTGAGAGCATGGTCCAACAGGTTGTTGCTTAGAGCAGCCCACAGGACCACATATCCACTACAGCTCGGTTGGTCTGGCACTTCTTGCAAAAAATGTCCATTTTTTCCTTGAAGACTTGCATTTTTGTTCCAGCAATATTTTTTACACTTGCTGGGAGGATATTGAACAACCATGAACCTTTGATGATCCTGGTGTTCTCTGATTGTGCCTATGGCACCTCAACTTCTCACTGGTTCTATTCTGCATTTCTTTCCATATCGTTCACTCCAGTACGTTGTAATTGTACTGTGTAAATTTGGGACCTGATTTTTCCATGTACAGTATATATTATTTGATATCTCTGTCATCTCCTTTGTAGAGAGTACCTTTTGAGAGCTTTGAAACGATTCCAATAATTTAGATGCTTTATCGTGTTTGTGCATGCTGTATGTGTTCTCTTTATTCCTTCTATTTCAACAATCTCTATTGCTTTGAAGTGGGAAGTGAGTATCGAGTAGTACTCATGGCGGGACAGCACCTGTGATTTGAATAGTATGAGCATTGCGATAAGATTCATCTAATACACTCCTCACTATACAGTTGGTGTGTATTCACCTAGTTGTGTTCACTTAGTTGTGCTTAGAGGGGTTGAACTCTGCTCTTTCGGCCTGCCTCTCAACTGTCAATCAATCAACTGTTACTAACTACTAATTTTTATTTATTTATTTTTTCCACACATACACGCTCCCAGGAAGCAGCCCATAACAGAGGTCTAACTCCCAGGTACCTATTTACTGCTAGGTAACAGGGGCATCAGGGTGAAAGAAACTGCCTATTTTTGTTTCTGCCATCACCAGGAATTGAACCCAGACCCTAGGATTACGAGTCCAGAGTGTTGTCCGCTCAGCTATCAGGCCCCGTGTCCTTGTGCATGTGTGTATTGAAGGTTACAGTTAGCAAATCAGCCACTTGAATCAGTCATATTGAAGTTTGTGTGCAGAGGGATAATAAAACAGCAGACAGTAAAACAAGTAGAGCATAAGCAAATGATGAGTCACAATAACGAGGCTGAAGAATGTTGACCAAACCACACACTAGAAGATGAAAAATTATGATGTTTCGGTCCGTCCTGGACTGTTATCAAGTCGATTGTGAAGAGACGAGAAAGGCACGGGCATAAGTAAGGCAAGAAAGAGGTGAGGAGGAAATCTTGGAGGAAGATAAAAGTAAGGTGAAAGATAGGGGTAATAAAGGAATGGAGGAGGTAATAAGGGTTTGAAGGGGGAATGAAAGTTTGATAAGTTTGTCAATTCTAACTAGTACTGTTTTGGACCTGTCTGCCTTCAGGGGCCCTTATCCCTGTTCTTGATAATTTGGTTTCTAAAAATCAGCACCTTCCTTATTGCTTCCAGCTTGCCCTTGCCTCCCTGACATCCAACAACTCTATTCTTATCCTTCCTTCCCTTTATTACCCCCCTCCATAAACTTTATTACCCCCCTCCCTCCATATCCTTTATTACCCCTATCTTTTGCCTTGCTTTTCCCTTCCTCCAAGATTTCCTCACCTTTTTCTTGCCTTATGCCCGTACTTTTCTCGTCTCTTCACAATAGACTTGATAATGGTCCACGACGGACCGAAACATCGTAGTTTTTTCATCTTCTAGTGTGTGGTTTGATCAACAAGTATAGTATAAAGCATCAGCAACATCTAGTTTAATGCAGTGTCATCATTTAATATATAATTGTGTTTATCATCAGGTATGCCGCCAATTTTTCCTCAAGACCTTAGATGTGTCTGAAAAAGCATCAAGAATTGTCTTAGAAAAGATGGTACGTGGAGAGTTAGGAAGCGAGGGGGGTGCCGTCTCTCCACCACCAGGTAATGCTCGGCCTCACTCTTCACAAGAAGACCAACTCTCCAGTAAACATGAAGATGAAGCAAATATGAGCAATGAAGATGATGAAATAAAGAGCGAGGGCTCATCGTGAACTTTAATTGTAGCTTGTTTTGTTACTGTATCTGGGGTATTTTTATTTTTGTCACATTAGTTACTTGATAGCGTGCTGTCTATACCTAGCCTGAGCCTATTATAGGGGGACTTCATAATAGACAATTTATATGAACTTAACTGTATTAGAATCTAGTATTCATAATCATGGTGAAGGGGAAAAAAAATTGTACCGAAAGTATGTTGATGTCTGACTTGATGGTTTGGTTTTCTTTCGGGCGGCTTTCAGTTTTTTAACTTGAGTACCCAGCTGGAGGCCAAGCTGGAGGCCAAGCTGGAGGCCAAGCTGGAGGCCAGGCTTTACTAGTAACTACATGGTCAGCCAGGATATTTGCATACAAGGCAATATTATACAAATTTTTGTATGTTTAGAGTGTAAAATGGGGAAAAAAAAGGTTTGGAGCCTGAGGGTAGTGTGCCTAGTTAAATGTGGGAACTTGTATCAGTAATTGACATGCCAAAGTCTGCATTCCTCAAATTCAAGAAGAAATATATGTATTAGTTTTTCCTTATTTTATAGGGAATTATTTCAGGCTAAATAAATAAGGATTGACTTCAAGGTTGAAGGCGTACAGGTATTTTTGTATGTACTGTATGTATGCACATATAAAAACACATTCATGCATGCTTACTCATATTTATGCATGTATGCTCACCAAATTGTACATACACACACACATCCACTGAAAATTTTTGTTTAATTTTTTATGATAAAACAAAGATGGAAGACATTGAACATAGCGCTATACTCCTGTAACCATAAATACTACACAACTTCAAAGTGGCAGCCACACTGACTCAGATACCCACACCTACTTAAAGCAACTAAATGTTACTTTTTTTTATTCTTTTTTCTTTTTTAGTAAAGGTATTAACTAGAGAAGACATGATCAGGCTATGCAAGATATTAAGAAGTTGAGAAAAGATATGCACAGCCTGTCTCAAAGGGACAGTTTCTCATTGCCATACAAAAGAAATTTAGACAAGCCATTTCTCAGTGCAACTCAAAACAGTTGACTAACTCCTAGGTACTTGCGTACTTTTGGGTAAACAAAGGAATCGGGTTTAGAGAAACGTGCACAAATATCTCCCTCTACCTGGGTATGAAACAAGTGGAACAAACAAGAAGACAGAAGTGCTAAAGGCTAATATTCATCCATAAGTTTAAAAGTAATATGATAAAAAATTAGAAGGCCATGTGTAGTTGCACCAGACTATTGATAGCCAAGTGATGGTGTCCACAAGCTGAATGTATTCACACACATACTGTAGTTGCTGTAATAATTAATGTGTATACACACACATGTACTGTACTTAAAAGCACACACACATATGCGTGCATTATACGACAAAGTGTACTGGGACACCACGAGTGTAGTTCTCATCCTGCAACTACACTTAGGTAATTACACACACATACACAGGCACACACACACACACACATACACATACAGGCATGCGTGCTGACAGATACTTTAATATACAGTACTTGCTTATATTCACACACATGCATATATATATTTATATATATTTAAATATTTATAAATTTTTTGTATTTATTGTTAAGCTCTACCGTTTTACATAAAACTTAAGATGTAATGGCAAATTTAATACTGCAAGAAATAGCAATTATTATTCAGTCAATTTTATGCCATATGGTTGTGATATCTGATACTTGGGCAGAAAGTCAAGATTTATTTACTAGTTCATCAGAACCATGTATTACTGTATTTAAGAGTGTGGCACTTTACAATTTTAAAATATATTCACCACAAATCCCAATATACATTTTTCTCACACAAGCTATATTCTTTGCTTATAGATTCCCTTGTGTTTGTTTATTTGTGGCCTTGCCTCCTGTTTATATTAACATAAGTGTGTGTGTGTCATGTACACCTTTTTTCATGTTGAGCACAAGCAGGATCCCAGGAGCCTATAATTCTACGACTTCACACTGTCAAAAAGCCCGCACCTTCGGGTTCCAGACAGAGATCGTCACAGTTCCCTTTCATCCGAGGCCGACTTCCTTCAAAACCAAGCAGAAGGAAGAGTAATAATTAATTAATTATATTTTTATTATAATAATAATTATAATAATTGTTGTGATTATTTGCCAGCATGTAATTAATTGTTGTTGCTGGCTTCCTTCAAGACCAAGTAGAAGGAAGAATAATAATTATTAATTTTATTTTTATAATAATAATTGTTGTTGTAATTAATAATTATTACTCTTCCTTCTGTTTGGTCTTGAAGGAAGCCGGCCTTGGGTGAAAGGGGGACTGTGACGATCTCCAGTCCGGAACCCGTAGGTGTGGAGCACGGAAGTCCACCCAGGCTCTGCTTTTAGGAGAGCTGGGGTCGTTCTTGCCCTTCCTGAAGTGGTTCTTCTACATTCCCGACCGCGGCCGTCTCCGGGTTTGGGGTCCCTGTGCCTTCTTTTGCACAGGGACCCCAAACCTGGAGACGGCCAACTTCGAGGTTAACTCCGGAGCTAGAGCCCAGGGCAGTTCGTTGTTGCCTTCAACCTCATTCTGATAATTCCTGTGATGGCGCTGGAACCAATCGTATTGGCATTTTTTGCCTTTCCATTGGAGAGGCTCGGCGCCGTGGAGAGGGGAAACCTGGTGCTTGGGTAACAGTTTCTTCCCCGTATCAACCTACCTTGGCTTTGCGCCCTGTAGAGGCCACTCCAGACCGATATCCAAAGCGCAACTCCATAGTCTTCCCGAGACTGATGGATGCCTACTACTGCTATACTGTCAAGAATTGAAGATAAAACATTATGTACACTGAAATCACAGTAACAAAATAAATCTGCAGAAAATCTTTGCAGCAGCGTCATCTGTGGTAGTCACCTTATCACCTTATCTACAAGGTTACTGCAAAATGTTTAGGGTTGGTCTTTGACACCCGTTTGTCTTTGTCACGCCATGTTGCACATCTCAAAGTTGCCTGCTCTAAGGCCCTAACCTTACTTAAAGTTTTGTCTTATATATCTTAGGGGGGGGGGGCTGATAGGTGTGTGCTGTCTGTTTGCACTCCTATTGTTCTCTCTAAACTTGATTATGGCTGCTCTGCCTATTCCTCGGCCCTTTATCGTCTTGATCCTCTGCACCATACTAGCACTTTCGCGCTTTGGACACGCGAGCGCCATACTACCCCAGGTGGGGTTGGGCATTTCATGGGAGCGAGCGGTAATTCCGAAAAGTGTATACTCTTTTTCAACTTAGCGTGTACTCTTTTTCAACTTGGTCACCTCAATTCTCGTCCTAAGATATTAAATTTGGTATCAGTGTGTTTGCAATAGAATTTTCTAGAAGAGTAAATGCATATAAACTCCAAAAGCCCTGCTTACCACCCGCAGCAAACAGAGAAAGTGAGAACGAGTTACCCGGGTATGCGTAAGAGCAATAAAATGTGTACACTCTTTTCACTTTGGTTACCTCAATTCTCGTCCTAGGTCTTTCATTTTGGCATCAATGTGTTCGCAATAGAATTCCCAACAGGAGCATATGCATATAGTGTAAAAAACCGTGGCGTGCTCCACCCGCCGACGTGATGAAAGCAGGCAGCGGTTACCCGGAAGAGAGGGCCCGGCCTTCCATTAGAGAGTGCGGTAATACTGAAAAGTGTATACTCTTTTCAACTTTGTCATCTCGATTCTCATCCTAGGTTTTTCAAATTGGTGTCAATGTATTCACAATAGAAATCTCTACAGGACTAACTGCATAGAGAGCCCTAAAGCCCAAGGAGACAGTGAGAGCGTGTTACCCGGAAGCGGGCAAAAGCAATAAAATGTGTACTCTCTCTTCACTTTGGACATCTCAATTCTCATCCTAGGTCTTTCAATTTGGTATCATTGTGTTCGCAATAGAATTCCTAAAATATTGAGAGTTTTTTCCGCTTGGCAGCCTACATAACGTACCTGCCTGCCCCAAGTGGACCTGTCCAGATCTGGTCAAGCCAAACAGCCCATGTGCTCCCAACCCTCGTGTTATACCAGTGCCACGCCATTAGTGAAACTTTTTTTAAATTACTTTTTTTGTTTTCATAGTAACTTTTATCAATTTTGGCCAAGACTATGGTAGCAGCATCAATCGTTCTGGAGGCGGAGGATGAAGACAGCAGGGAGGAACCAACACCACAGACAACAAAATACAGTTTACTCGTGTCTTCTGTTGACCTGTTAATTCATTTTTCATCCAACTGTGCTCATCCAGAAGTTGGACACATTAATCAGTACCTGAGGTAAACCAAAGAGCTGATCATAAAGCAGGCCAATGAACACAAAAAACAAGCTAAACTTGATTCTTATTTGGTAAGAAAAGCAACCAAAGGCCCTCCAACCAGTGGGCCTCAAAGGCAATCCAAGCGCCTTCAACCAGTGAGGTGTCGCAGGCAAGCTATGTGCCTTCAACCAGTGAGGCTTCAGCAACTGGCAGTCAAAACTAACTTTGCCTCTTGAACTGTACAGTAAGCTGGCGATGAGTCACAATAACATGACTCAAGTATGTTGACCAATCCACACACTAGAAAATGAAGCGACGACGACGTTTCGGTCCGTCCTGGACCATTCTCAAGTCGATTGTGAATGGTCCAGGACGAACCGAAACGTCGTCGTCTCTTCATTTTCTAGTGTGTGGATTGGTCAACAACTGTACAGTAATTTTAAGTGTTAATTTTAGTGTTTTGTTAGAATAGGTTACATAAATTGTCAAGAATTCCTAACTTCAAGATCTGTAGCATCAATGAAGAAGACGAACTACAACAAGGTAAGTTGAGGTTTCTAGTTGAATATTTTATAATTATATGTAGCAATTCAGATTACAGTATGTTGTTTATGGTATAAAAATTGTTGGGAATGGTCACTTTTGGAATTCCACGGTGAAAAGTACGTTAATCTGGAAAACGTGCTAATCTGGCTGGGGGTCCTTCCCATATAGTCCGGATTAGCGGGTTTATACAGTACAGTATATATAGTAGGCAAGCAGAATCACAGGAGCCTATAATTCTACAGCACACGACAGTGTGAAGCACATTAACACATTTCTACCGGATCATTCAAACTACTACCGTAAACATTGTCAGGATCATTAGGCTGACGTCACTGGTAATCAACTGTGTGCTCTTAAGTGTGACCTTTTTCCTTGGCCTTTCCCCTGTCACCATAATAGGCATTGGGAGACAGTTCGGGCTAGGTTGCATATTGGTCACACCCACCTGACTAATGGTCACTTAATGTAGCAACATCCTGCTCCCTTTTGTCCAGACTGCATTGCCCCACCTAGTCTTGCACCTTCTTGTTGAGTGCCCTGATTTTCAAGTTGTTTCAGTGTTTTACTTTCCTAGTGTCCCTAGGGGTCGGTCAGCATCCTTGGTGAATCAAATACCTTTGATATTGTTCACCTTCTGCTCAATTATTGGTATCTTGAATATTTAGTTGAATACTGTACCATAATATTTATTTTGAATACTGTACCTTGCGACTTTAGACGATTCTGCCGTCTTCCCGGCTCGGCTCCATTTTTTAATAATTATTTACTTACCACACTGTATTGAGAGTGAACAGGTTGTATACCGTTTCCAGGAATTCTTACCACACAAGCCGGCTTCACATATTTATAGTCTCTTAACAAGTAATTTAATTCCACTCCTTAATCTTTGCATGAATTTAAATACATGTACTCTCTGTAATCATTGCTAAACAAATTTATTAAATAAAAATGCATCACTTTTTTTTTCTCCAAATACTGTATTCACCTTTACAGTACACTACTTGTTTCTGTATGTATTAACCCATGTAGTGCAGCTATGGTCAAAGGGGCACCTCTGCCTGTGCAGAAAAATAAATTAGGAAATGATACATTTGCATTCAAAACTAAGAGAAATAACACACATCTAAGTCTTTGTACGTATTCTGGAAGGTTGCTGGGTGAGGGGAGTCATTTGGTCAGTACTCGCCTAGTTGTGCTTGTGTGGGTTGAGCTTCGGCTTTTGGTCCTGCCTCTCAACCATCAATCATGGTAATTACCTATGTGTAGTTACAGGATGAGAGATACGCTCGTGGTGTCCCATCTTCCCAGTACAGTACTGTCATATAACGCTTTGAAATTACTGATGGTTTTGGCCTCCACCATCTCATTAACGTGTTCCAACTGTCTACCACTCTGTTTTCGAAAGTGAATTTTCTTATATATACTGTACTTGTATAGGTGTGCATGTGTTCTTATATGGTGTACAGATTCCTGCCTATTAGGCTCTTATTATATCTACATTTGAAACTATGTATGGAGTCTGCTGCCACCACATCACTGCCTAGTGCATTCCATTTGTTAATTGCTGACACTATAAAAAGTTCTTTCTAATATCTTTATGGCTTATCTGGGTACTCAGTTTCCACCTGTGTTAAACTGTTTATCTAATAAATCAATTCCTGAGAATCTTGTATATGGTGATCATGTCTTACATAACTTCTTTCTTCCAGACATGAGGTTCAGTTCCTGTAGTCTCTCCTTGTAACCCATCAGCTCTGGTACCAGTCTGGTGGCATACCTTTGCACCTTCTATAATTTAGTTTTATGCTTGACTAGATATGGGCTCCTTGCTAGAGCAATACTTTTTTGGTGCAACATGTGCCCATTACAATGGGCATATGTGGAATAACTTTATTTACACAATTGGCAAAAACAGTCAACCACATCCAACAGTCACAATAGAGCTCATTTGGAACCTTGTATACCTCATGTCAGACCAATACTGGAATATGCAGTTCCAGCATGGATTCCATACCTAAACAAACAAACCGAAGTTAGAAAAAGTTCAAAGGTATGCCACCAGGCATACCATTCCAAAATACTCCAAGCATGTTCCCAAATTGAAGGGTATGAGCTACGAGGCAAGACTACTGGAACTAAACCTCATGACACTGGAAGACAGAAGTTAAAGGAAACATGACCACCACTTGTAAAATTTTCTGAGAAATTAACAGGGTAGATAAAGAAACTATTTAGCTTGGGTGGTAGTGAACAAGGGGGACACAGGTGGAAACTTGGTACCCAAATGAGCCACAGGGATGGTAGGTAACAAATCCTCCACAGCCAGATGCTTAACCCTCCACAGCCATACGCAGTTTCAAATGTAGATATGATAGACCCCAATAGGCTCAGGAACCTGTACACCAATTGACAGTTGAGAGGCAGAACCAAAAAGCCAAAGCTAAACTAGGTGAGTACAGTGAATATTGTATATAAGCCTATAGTGCATGCACATCTATTCTTGGCACAGCTCAAAGTCTCTTGTAAATTGCTGCTTTACCGCTATGTGTGGGGTAATGACTTCTAGAAATACTGTAGATTCAAACACCAGCATTGCTGGTGGTACACGATGACCTCGTATAATGTAAGCAATTAAAAAATAGAATATAGTGGGTCTATGTTAACTTCATGCAATCCATATAGATGCAGTACAACCATATTCAAATAACATATAAAAAATCTTGTGGCAACTAAAATCAACGTATGATAACCGCATTATCCTGGAGATCAACATATGATAAGAGTGGCACTTTAGGGGTTAATTTTATTTACAGTATTCATTAATCTTGTGTGAAACATTTTAAAATTGCATGGCATTTCCTAATTCTAATTGGTTTTAAAAGGATTTCGATAGACATGTACTCCACCAAGCTAAACATAATCAATCTGTCATTTAAAAGAAAAAAATTACATTTGGAGTTTTTCAAAAGCTGCAATCATGTCAGCTGCAGACTCCCAGTATTCTGGAGTAAAGATTTTTACTTATTTAAGTACAGCAATTAAGTTAAAAAATAAACAGCATAATTTTAAAAAGTTTATTTAACCATTTACTTATTATTGCAAACAAAACTACCAAATGAACCATCAGTAGAAACATTTTCCAAATTGAGATTAAATACTTGACTGATAAAACCATTGCACTGCCAATTCCACTAAATAATTCTGCAAATGTTATATTCCCTATTTATCAATAATTTTGATACTGTCTTGTAAAAGACTATCTTGAGTTTTCCAAAACTTTTGTTCCTAGTCACATTATCTTCACAAATTAAAGCTTAAAGAAACACATGAAATATTTAAAATATTTATCCATTTGGATACCAAATAAATAAGCAGTCACAACGTGTTTGTACCGAGATGCAAGAGTATCTAGGAAATATGGTTATCACCTCAACAAAATTATACAGAGACAAAAAAGGTCAGTATTCAAGAAAAGCTACAAGTAAAAAGGAAACAACCAAACATGAAATGGCAAAACATTAAGCTTGAGCATATCAACATTACAAAATGAGAGAAAACTGCATACATACTTCAATAACTGAAAGTTTAACAAATTATAGACTGTATAAAAATATCAGTCTGTAGTGGTCACTAAATTATTACACAAATGAATCGTGCCATTCTTACCATCAACTTTTTAGTATTTTGAGATTTTCTAAGAGGTTCCGAAGATGAGACAAAACTACTAAACATTCCTGGATATGATATTCACTACACTATCTTCCACCTCATTAGTTTCAATAAAGGCCATCTATTTTAATCAGTTGCAATTATTCAACAATCTACTTTTACTCAAGGCTACATCAAAATATAAAAAATATAATCTCTTAAAACAAATTTTTCTTTGCACAGCCTCTCTCTTTCTATAGAATTAAGTAGCTTATTTATCATATACTGTATATATATTATAAAGATCTAACAACAAACGCAATACATGTCTCAAAGAGCATATTTTCTAGTAACCGAGGACACTGTACAGCGCAGTTTGGTACTACCATAATACTGTATTACAACAGGTGTAACATTTAAAGATGTTTACACTTACACGACAACTGTTTACAAGTCCGAGAGCCTCTAAGCAGGCTCAACAAAGTCTACATTTTATCTTCATTACTCAAATATCTAAATACTGTACAGTATAAAAAAAAACCTTGATATAAAACTATAAGCTATATATTAAATGCATGGAATGTTAAAATATGATACCTTTGACCTCATAGAAACATTGATTTATATAATTTAAGCCTGTTTGTATTTACCATACTAATTTCAATAAAGTACGGAAGAGAATTTAGGCTCCCCATTTTATGCTAGGATGCATTCAACACTATGCATAAATTTTCAATATTTAGAATTCAAAGCATTTTATGGGTTAAAATAAGATTTTGCTTACAAAAAATTTGAAGAATTTGTTAATTACCATCAGACTACTTTTTAAAGTTCACTAATAACAGAACATCACCAAAATACTGTAATTAAATTGACATGAAAGTTTTTTCTATATAATTTTTAAGGTTTATTAACACTAGCAAACAATATAATTCAATCTACATACCTTTCTAAGCCTATCTGCATACCTTGAGAGGGCTCAGGAGTTCTACTCCCCGAGCCCAGCCTGGGACCAGGCTCAACACTGTATTATGAGCACATTCTAATATCTACGAAATGATTTTAGGTTAAAACCGGGGTTGGTGTGGTAGGTACTCGCTCACCTGCTCGGGCCAGATTTTTTTATTTTATAAATCTCGGGCTGGTTTAGATTTTCATTTTTGTTAAGGCCAACTTACAGTATTTCTATTAAAATTTAAACAGGCTTTTATTTATTTATTTATTCAAGAGATAAAACCCATTTTTTTTTTACAAACTCTGGTTGAAAGTGAATAATATTTCTCCTTTTAAAGCAAATTACAGATTCTTCATGTATATGAATTACATCATGCCAGTAATTATACAAAGAAGGCACCAAACTGGGAGGCTATGTAGCATCATCAAATGTGCGGAATAATCAGAGGGCGCTAACAAACGATATCAAAAGTATCCGGTTCACCAAGAATTCTATCGAGGGACAAGTGATCGCGAGGCACGGTCGGAAAACAAGATACACGCTCGTCCTGGAAGTCGGTACCCTCAAGGATATGCACGACTGTAAAAGGGACAATGCAATTTGGACAATAAGGAGCAAGGCGGCGCTCCATTAAGTGACCGTGAGTTAAGCGTGTATGGCCAATATGCAACCTTGCAAGAGCCGTTTCTCACTGCTGGTTACAGTGGTAGGGGGAAGGCCACGGGGACACTAAGCTTAAGAGTATGCAGTGTGTTACCAACAACCCTGTCAACAGGCAAGGATGGAGGAATGAATAACTGGGTAAAAGTTGGAATAAGGAATACTTTTACGGAAGATGGGACAAGAGTGGATAGCGACTCGAGCGGCAGCATCCTGCACGCTCATTTATAAAAACACCAAAATGGCTGGGAACCCAGCAAAACTCAACTGTCTTAAATCTGCTGGAGATAAACAGCCAATGTTGAATTTCATCTACCATAGGATATAATGGATTTAATGATTCCAGAACCATGAGGGCACTGCAAGTCAACTACAACAAGAGGATGTTGACAGCAAGAAAGCAATTGACGAAGAGCATACAAAATAGCATAACATTCTGCCATGAAGATGCTAGTCTCCAGGGCAGGTGTTGCATGTAGGTGTGGTCAGGAAATATAATGGCGTAGCCTACACCCTTGGCAGTCTTAGACCCATCTGAAGATTTCATTAGAGCAGGAATGTGAAGAAAAGTGTGCAAGGAAAAGGCATTTCAGAACTATAGGAGGGGTAGAAGCCTTTACCATGTGGGTCAAGGTTTTACAAAACTTGGGAAGTGGGACCCTCAATGGGGACATGTATGAAACGACAAAAGAAGAAATATTGGTAACATGAACCGGGAGAGAATCTTGAGAGAGACAACCGTGTGGAAAAAAAGGCGGCGGTGAAAGGGAACAGGGCCCCACATGAAGGGCAACGGCCAAAGCATGACATAAGCAAGAGTGAGGATGACAAAAAATAGTTCACAAAACTAATGTAAAAAAATCACATTTGGCAATTTGAGCACAAGAGTTAAGTGCTGATAGCAATTGGAGCTGTTTAAGGGTTAACCACCATAACTGGATAGTAAGTACTGTACCTTTAAATTTTGAATTTATAGCATTAATGTAGAGCATTTAGCCAAGTTGTGAGAATTTAAGATAATACTCATTTATTGCTATAGTACTTGATGGTAATTAGTCATGTGCTTTTTTTGTTAGATGTCATATTTGCATTTTTTTAACTTTTTGGATAAGCAAGAAATGTGTCCATTTAACAATATTTGACATTTATTCATTAGATTGACCCATGACAAGGACCTGGCTCATGTTAAAGAAGAATTTGGTGATGACGTTCTTCTTCATTCTATCTTCAGTGGTTCAAAGGCTATGGAGTGGATACAACCAGAGACAAAGAAATGGACGGAGGTACAAGTGTAATCCAGTCCAGCACCACAATGTGTTAGTGCATATTCTCTCAACCCTTTTTCTTATTTACATGGGGCAGGAAGACACAAAATGGGAAAGGAGGGGAAAAGTATTGTATGAATTGAGTAAATAATATTTGAAGCAAAACTCCCAATATTATTTACTTTTATACCATTTCTCACATCTACTCTATTTCAGAAGTAACAAATACAATGTTTGGATAACACAGTCTCTAATAATAAAGATACACATTCCAAAAAAGTAATGAAGCTCCTACATTTATATATATTTTAGAAGATCCAACAACAGTTAACTCTCACACATGACTCAAGTTGAAACATCATTATACTATGTTATTTTTGGCCCTACAGTTCTATAGATGTCTGATTATGAGCTTTTTGGAGCTATCGCACTTAATAGGAAAGCTCATTTAATTTAAACCTCCTTACCTATCAGTAGCTATCGACAAAATGGAAATTTATTGGAAGCAGTAATGTGTCCCACATAGGTAAGATCAATATCCACCAAGATAAGAGGATATTTGGGTGAGAAACTATTATATTTTCTTGCACCAAGCATCATACTGTGCTCAAAAATTTTCAGTTCTTCTAATATTACAGTATTTACATTTCATCTTGTGTGATGACAAACTGATAAATGGCAGCTTGCTAAATCCTAACTATGGACGTGGTAGGGGCAAGACGAAGACCTGTCTATCAAGAATTCGAGTACCTTTGGTTAGTGCTAATCAGCTATACAGAGGGTGTCAACAAAGTTGATACGCGAATTTATAAAATTAAGAAACTTGAGGATACTCTGATAATGAGTGGCAACAGTGCATGATAAATGTGCATCACATTTTGTGTGACTCCTGGTGACTGGTGCCCCCAGCCAAATTTATGCTCCTTTTTTTGTATCTAATGCCATCTTTCATCAAAATCAGGAACCTTTGAGGAATCGGTCGCTTCGAAGACCCCCATACACACACACACATTCCTTTTTACTCATCTATAGACTATTTAAGTAGCAGTAAATGATTGTGCAAGGTGACAAATTCTATCAAACTAAAACTTCTTCACTCAAAGTTACAAGAATAAACTTATCAAATGATATGAGTGTAGTCAACAAATGATTGCAGGTCATCCAATATGTAAACTTTAAGTGATCAAAAATGTATAGTACTCTACAATATGATGAATCAAGTTTCCATCGCCTCTCTTGTCCCATCTTTGAATAGCATCTTTCTTGCATTATTTCCCTTATACAATTATTCAAGAGTACTGTAATAAATTATATATATTAGTTCTTCGCTTATTTAGATTTACAAGAATTTTATCTTAGTACTGTATCTGCACTGTAAAAAAAAAATACAGTATATATATCTTAGGGGCCTGACAGCCGATTGGACAGCACTCTGAATTCGTAGTCCTGAGGTTCTGGGTTCGATCCCCAGTGGAGGCGGAAACACGGGCAGTGTTTCTTTCACTCTGGTGCCCCTGTTCACCTAGCAGTAAATAGGTACCTGGGAGTTAGACAGCTGCTACTGGCTGCTTCCTGGGGGTGTGTAACAAAAGGGAACGATAAGCCCCGAAATCATCTCAAGATAACCTCAAGATAATCTTCAAAGCAAATTCTGAATTACAAAAAGCAAGCCAATAACCATCTTGTGAGTCCGTGCATGTATTTAAGGTGTTTATTTTTTTTAACTACAAGCCATAATAAAGAAAATAAAAAGTGTTTAATGTAATTTAACACCAATTTCTGGGTAAGCCCCAGAAATTGGTGGCAGAAAAAGTAAGGTGTTCATAGTGCCACCGCTCCCCATGCCTCTCTGAGGAGGTCCAGGTTCTGGCTCATGGGGCCCCAGTAGGCCAATAAGAACTCCATGACTGATGACACCTAATAGTATGGCATTGAATCAGTGTTATAATAGCTACAGGGAGCCTGAAGGGGTTACCCCCCCCCCTTCCCCCAGAAAAAAACATGTACCGTACAAAGATAGATATTTCTCAAGTGTATATTTTCAGAATAGTTCCTTCCAAATGAAAACGGAACATAATACAGCAAGAAGCTTTCAACAAATATTCAACATAAATGTACAGCTATCAATATTACATACAGAATGTTATATTATCTGCACTACTAGTAATGAGCTAAAGATGATACATTTTCAATGGTCATGACCCATCTCTTCAAGGTATGCAATAGCCATCATAAGACCTACACCACTCAGGAGGGCCACTACCTCAAACACAGACTGCCAGAACCGAGTGTTTTCAAGCAGCTCTGGGATGACAGATACAGTTGCAATGTAAATGAAGCCTCCAGCAGTAAATGGCAGGATCCATGCTGTGGCAGATTCATCTGTCAAAGAAAAAAAAATTTAAGTTAGGGACTAAAATGAAATACAGTGCAGCTTTGATTCAGCGAACTGTAATCGCCTAGTTTTTGTACTCGCTTAGTTGTGCTTGCGGGGGTTGAGCTCTGGCTCTTTGGTCCTGCCTCTCAACTGTCATTCAACTAGTGTACAGATTCCTAAGCCTGCTGAGCTCTATCATATCTACATTTGAAACTGTGTATGGTGTCAGCCTTCACCACATAACTGCCTAACGTATTCCATTCTTTTGATGTGTGCTTCAGGAGACAGGTTTGTCATGATATCAGCTAGATCTTTCTCTATCCGTTTCATGAAGGATTTTATCTCCCATTCAGTATCCTGTGTCTGGCTTCCTGTTTCCACCACCTAGTTTCATTACCTTACATTTACTTAGGTTGAACTTTAGTAGCATTTGTTGAACCATTCATTCAGTCTGTATAGGTCATCTTGTAGCCTCATACTATCTTCCTCTGTCTTAATCCTCCTCATAATTTTTGCATCGTCAGCAAACAATGAGAGGAACAAGTCTATTTCCTCTGGGAGATCATTTAAATATATCAAACAGTATTGGTCCAAGGACTGATCCCTGCGACCTTACCCCTCACAGTGACTCGCTGTCTTCTGTTGCTTAGGTACTCCTATACCTAATATAGGACCGACTAATATACCTATTCTGTACTAATATATATTATACTATGCAAACGAGGAGTCACAATAACGGTGCTGAAATATGTTGACCAAACCACACATTAGAAAGTGAAGGGACGACGACGTTTCGGTCCATCCTGGACCATTCACAATCGACTTGAGAATGGTCCAGGACGAACCAAAACGTCGTCGTCCCTTCACTTTCTAGTGTGGTTTGGTCAACATATATTATGCTACTGTATAATAGATTCCACGGATTAAGCGAGCACCACCTGCCGACACGCATGACTAGAAGCAAAGAACAGAGATACTGCCTCCCGCAGGATAGGCGCAAACAACTTCAATAGCGCAGCCGATGCCCACACCGCCGAAACTAGCACACCTGACCCCAGGATCAGCCCAAAGCGCCTCCACGTCATCCTCAAGCCAGTCCAAAGACAGCTTGAGAAGGGAAAAGAAATGCAAGACTGACGCCAATCGTGCCTCTATGAGGGGAGCGCCAGGTTCTGGCTCGTGGTCCCTGGTAGGCCTAAGAACTCCACTCGATTTGACTGATGCCAGGGTCTAATACATTCATATCAGCCCGGATAGCTCCGGTGAGCTGAAGGGGCTCTCTCCAGGAAAACATATACTGTACTGAACTGTGCTAAATAAATTAGCCCAGAAATATACTCTAAATCCTGTAGGTAAACATGATGCTTTTAGCACTTGAAATGCTGAAATGAAAAATACTGTACGGTGGTACCTCGAATAACGATCGCCTCAAATGGCGAACATTTTGGGTAACGACTGGCCCAATCGCCGACAATTCGTCTCATATGGTGACCGCTCATTTGAATAACAACGACACCACATGGTGGGGTCGTGCTGCTGCTTGCGCATTCTCCGACGCCTCTGACGATGCAAATAAATTATGTTCGTTTTTGTTTAAAGGCTAATGATGCTGGGATATAAAGGGGTGACTACTGAGATGTTGCAAAGCATTGACTTTTTTGTAGAAAAAAGAAATGAACTTTTTTGAAATACAACAAATGTCAAAAAGGTTCGTTCAGTGTTCGGCAGGTAGGCTGCTCCATTATTGAGACGTAAATGAAAAATACAAAACAAATGGAACACATTAGAAACAAAGAAAGATGGCTATAATGGAGCAGCCTACCCGACAAACAATGAACAAAACTTTATGGCATTTGTCCGTTTTTCAAATTGTTTCAACTGTTTGTTTTATTGTTCGTTTTTTTGTTTTTATTTAAGAAACATAGAGCAGCCCACCTGCCAAACACTGAACGAACCTTTTGCTATAAGACAAATGAAAAAAAAATATTGAACAAATTCGAAGAAAGAAAAATGTCATAAAGGTTTGTTCAATGTAAGGTAGGCTGCTCCATTATTTAAAACCGAATATCATATTGATGTTTTTCGGTGGTAGAACGGATTAATTTGATTTCCATTATTGTCAATGGGGACATTTGTTTTGTATGACGTCCGTTTCACATGACGATCACGGCGCCGGAACGGATTAAATTCGTTATTTGAGGTTCCACTGTACTAGTATAATAAAGGAAGCTTTACCTGCACCCTCAGCTAACAAGGAAATTATGGTTCCTGTTAAAGCTCCAACAGCTGTAAGCAACTGTAGCATCATGGCCTGAAATGGAAAATAATCAGGAATAAAACACAGTACAGTACTACACATATACAGTAGTACAGTACAGTACCATATTTAAGAGCACATTAGAAACCAGATTATATATATTATTTATATATTTATATATTATATATATATATTTATATATATATACTGTATACAATTTATTTATTTATAAATAAACTGCAGACAACAGAGGGACAGCGTGATAAGGCATCAGAGGGGGGAAATTTCTGATCATGTGTTACCCCCTGTTATTAATAATGTTCAATTCCAATTAAAATTATAAGATGCCAACAAGATACAGTATATGACAACTTAAGCAGGTGATGACTTAATCCATGATTTGTAGCATATTTGTGTTAAAAATATTAGTGAAATAAACATTCAATGCAGAGGAAAAGATTTAGCAGGTGAATTAATTGTTTGGTTACACTAGTACTCGACAAATAATCACCTTTTTTCGGGTACATCCAGACTGCAGAAGGATAGCAAAGTCTCCAATTTCATGAGGTATTTCATGAAGAAAGATAGTAACTGTAGTTACTACCCCAATGCTCTTGCCAGCCAGAAATGAGGCCCCAATGGCAAGACCATCTGTCAAGTTGTGGGCAAAATCAGCTGCAAGATTGAGGTATCCTGCAACCTTAATCTCCCCTGCAAAAGAATAAGTAATTTCATAATCTAACAAAGTACTGTAATCCTAATCAAATGTACCCTTGCATACACTGCACTTTAAATACATTTACAAATACAACAGATCATTCAACCTTTGATTTCAGATCTGGTGTACTATATTTTTAAGATGAGTTATGTTTGATATGTGGGGAATACTACATGAAATAAACATTGTAGCTGTGAATATATTGGCATTTCTTACCATACAGGTTTGTCACTTATGCAAATAGCATCTTCTGCAGTACATGATCACTGTGCAGTCATGACTCACCTTTTCACCAAGTGACTTAACTGAACCAATTTAGTTCTTTCTAGATTAGACCTTAACACACTGAAATTTATTTGTATTAATAAAAACAGACCAGAGTTGAACAATTTTGGGCCTAGACAGCCAACAGCCGAGTGAACAGCGCTTCAGATTCGTAATCCTGAGGTTCCGGGTTCGAACCCCTTTGGAGGCGGAGACAAATGAGCAAAATGTTTCTTTTACCCTAATGCCACTGTTACCTAGCAGTAAATAGGTACCTGGGAGTCAGACAGCTGCTACAGGCTGCTTCCTGGGGATGTATAACAAAAAGGAGGCCTGGTCGAGAACCGCGCCACGGGGACGCTAATCCCCAAAATCATCTCAAGATAACCTCAAGACAGATGCCATTGTTTACACATTTTGCCTCCTGCAAGTATGTACCTTTTATCGTTTTGATCTTTGATATTTATACTACAGTTGTAATTTTTTTTAAATTGTCTTTTTTATATTTTTAGCAATTTTTTTTTGCTTTGTAATTTGTTCTTTTTAATGATTGAATATTTTTTCCAAAATAGTTTTACACAATGGAAAATAAATGAAGATACATTACACATCTTCTCTCTTTTACTACTGTTCCTCATAAGAATAAAATTAAAGACATCAGGATGTTCAACTTACTTAGGCCTAGTTTTATCTGTTAGGCAGCATTTGTACTGAGAAATAATAAACTTCTTAGGTTAGGTTAGTTTTATAATTATTTTTTTTTGTTTTTTTAGTCAAAACTAACAAAAAATATCGTGCATAAGAAAAATCATTCTTTTTTTTTTTTAACTGTAATAAGAAAATTGGACTTGTTAAAGTACCCTGGCCATTACGTACAACAATATACAGTATTGTACTGTATGTACGCACATGTGGCCATCATTTATGAACGTCTAAATCCTCCATTGTTGTTCTGGCAATATGAAGACATTACACGTATTTAACACAGGTATTGTTCTTCCATTCCTGGTAATCTCAAAAAATTAGTACTGTACCCAGTATTATGAACATCATTCCACACTAATATATATTTGCCTAGTTAATTGGTGTTGAAGGATGAAGTGGAAATATTAAAACTGGTATTTCTTTATCAATTATTTACCTGAATTTATCTGAGGGCCACTAACAAACTAGTGGCCTCGACGAGGACAGGAAGCTGGCGGCTTGTCTTAATACAAGATGATCACAACCTATTATTAAGTTTCCAACCAAGTCCCACCAACATCACTCATGCAGTCCATAAGGAGGAAACCTTCATAGAAATTGTATGTACAGTATCAAAAAGAAAAATTCCACCAAGTTCACATCTACCCTAAATGGTAACCTCACAAAGCAAATGCTTCAAGTTCATAATACAATATTGTGCGTACCTTCATTTTTTTTGGTCAAATGCTTAGAGTTTTTCTTTTTGTCATTCTTCTTTTCCTTGTCTCCATTTGATTTCTCTTCAGCGTTCTTCTTAGACTTTTCTTCCTGCAACACTGGAATGGCATGCGAGTGCGAGTGACCTCCCTTGAAAATCCGCACAAACTTCTCTACAACAAGGAATGCGATAATGCCACCCAACACAGCAAGCCCAATGCTCATGTCATGACCATGATCAGCCTCACCACTGCCCTCGTGGGTGTTAGAATGAGAATGAGAGTGAGAATGTGAGTGTGAGTGGTCACCACTGCCTGCTGCAGCCTTCGCCATAAGTGCATGAGGAATCAGGTGCAAAAATGCATCCCCGAGAAGGCCACCCGAGGCAAAGGCAAGAAGGATCTTAAGATAAGGCTCATGTTCCTTGCGGTTCGTCACAGGTATAAAGAAGAGAATTAGGTATGGAGCTATACTAATAAGTAGAGTTGCACAAATTGCCTCAACCCATATGCTGGATTTTGGTAATTTGACATTATGAGGGGCACCTCCCGTGGGGGTGGGAGGCTCTTGGTGGGCGTGTGGGTCGTGGTGGGCGTGTGGGTCGTGGTGGGCGTGTGGGTCCTGGTGGGCGTGTGGCTCGTGGTGGGCGTGTGGGTCATGGTGGGCGTGTGGCTCGTGGTGGGCGTGTGGGTCATGGTGGGCGTGAGGCTCTTCATCGTGGTACGGTTCATTCGCCTGTTTACTCCACTTAAAAGCAGGAGGTTCGTCATTTCCATGACTATGGCCATGGTGGTCGTGGCTGTGTCCGTGGCCGCACACCAGAGGAAGTGACATAAATATACATACTACTAATATCACAGGTATAACCACTCGAATCACAAATTGTTTCATGTTCCTTTTAGTCGTGAAGGCAATATTGTTGTTGTTGAGGGAGCAAGGACTGGACAATGCTGTATATACCCCACCAATATTGATGTGCCGATTCGTCTTCAGATTTTCCTGGACGGCAGGAGGAGACAAATCTGAGGTCACTGTTTACCTCTCATTTGATTAAAATTTTGTTTTTTAATTTTTCTAATCTATAATACTGTGATAGAAATGTAAAATATTTTCTTATAGTTGTATTTGATTATTATATTTAACTATAAAACTAATATATATTGATTATATAAAATATATATTGTTAAACGATGCCTTTCCTTTCTGCCTCCTAACTCCTCCTCCTCCTCCTGGCGCTAAGGAAACACAAGACGCTCCATGATGAGTCATACGTGGCACAGCGTCAACAATACCACATTCGAGTCTCCTTTTAAATATTGCAATATATCATTCGTTTACATTTGGTAACTATCTTAGTTAAATAAATACAAATTTTAAATTATAGTTATATATCAACAAGCATTACAAATATATAACAAAATAAGAAAAAATAAGCTTGCATGAAGTTAGTTTAGTTCATTTATTATGCACCCCATACCCATATTGTGGGCGGTAGTGGAAAGGGTTACAGAGGCACATAATGGGCTCAGGGACTGAACTCCACAATTCATTTAGCTAAACAAGTTACAATCTTGATGAGCTAGTTACAAAATTCAATATAAGTCGTCACATCAACAATGGGTTCGAGATCGACCCCATCAGGTACAGGTTCTAAATTAAGCAACTGACATATGTGGAGAGCTAGTGTCACAATTGATATGTTTGTCCTGCACACCGCCCCCCATCCAGTGGGCAGCGGTGGATAGGTTACAATCACTCAGTTACTACCTACAGTTAGCAAACTGGGGATATTTGGCTAAAATTTCTGGTAGCAGATCATTTTGAATGAAATATTTACACATCGCTGGAACATTGATTATAGAATTGTCTCTAAATTCACGTATCTTTTCGCACTCCATCACATAGTGACGGAGGGTGTGCGAATAATTTTGTTGACACAGTTTACATTTGGTCAGGTCTACATCAGCAGATAATGAGAATTCCCAGAGATACTTGTAACCGAGTCTAAGCCGAGCAGTAGTAACATCTAGAAGTCTGCTGATTTTATTGGATGATCCATAGATGTGTGGCTCCTCTTGCATGATAGTATGATGATAGATGGAATTACTGGTGTCAATTTCACTTTGCCTCAGATCTACAAGATCTTGTTGAAGTTCTCGGTGTACTGCTGCTCTCAGATTGCTCATTGACAATCCAACGTTACACTCAACCGTTTATCAACAAATCTGCGTGAAATAAGCATTGTTCTGAGATGAATACTGCGGGTTTCCAGCTCGACGAGCCATGAAAACTGCAATTTTTTAACAACTAGAAATATCTTCGGTTCTACTTAAAAATTTGTCAGGTAGAGCTTTTACATATAGATCCCATTTATCTCTTTCTCCTGACTAATAAATAATTTTGGTTTAATAAGTTATCAACATGTTTTAAACATGTTGATAACTTTCGGCGTTCGTCTATTCCCGAAACGCTGCGCGTACTAGTGGCTTTACAAGATTGTAAATACTATGCTATGTATTCTCACAAACCCAATGTACCTTCTTGTATATAAATAAATAAATAAATAAACAAATAAATAAATAAATAAATAAAATTCCATGTGGGCGACCCTTTTGGGAAGGCGATAGTTGGGTTGACCCAAGCCAGAGTTGGGTGTGACTCTAACAAGGGTTGGGACATTGTTAGTGTTGTGAAGCCACTAGTAAACAGCCTGACTGCAGGAACTGGCAGACATCACTGTGGGCCTGGTTGTGTGTCTCCTGCTGCTGCACACTTGTGGCAAGTGTTTGGGCAGATGCTGTAGAGTTATTTGACCAGACCACACACTAGAAAGTGAAGGGACGACGACGTTACGGTCCGTCCTGGACCATTCTCAAGTCGGTTGAGAATGGTCCAGGACGGACCGAAACGTGGTCGTCCCTTCACCTAGTGTGTGGTCTGGTCGAATTACTTTAGCCACGTTATTGTGACTCCTCGCCTGCCTGTAGCGTTATGAGAGGTGTTTGGGAGCCACCTGTTGGTTCAGAGGGTCAGCACCTGAGGTGCAAGAGGTCGGCCAGTTATGTCCCGTGTGTGGGGTAAGATAAGTGTTTCTCTTTCTCCCGCCCCCCCTCCCCATGGAAGGTATGGCTGTTAATGGATTTATAATAGTATTTTTTATGTATTTTTATTATATTTATATATATACAAGTAGGTACATTGGGTTTGAGTACATAGCATTGATGTTTTTACAAAGTCACTAGCATTTATAGGGCATTTCTACCAACATGTATGTATACACATACATACACACACATACACTACCCTGTATATATATGTTGTTAAATATGACTGAAAAAGTAAAATTAATAATTCTAACACGAATTTTCTCTATTTCTTATTTCTTTTCACTGTCGATGGTAATTGAAAAATCAATTCTCCAAAATTCATTGTTATTTCTAATCTAGTCAACCCCTTGGTATGTATGGGTGTTAATGGTTGTGTGTGTGGGGGGGGGGGATGTGCACACACATACATACAGTTCCTTGAAATGATTAATGGTTACACTGAATAATGAAATACTGTACTGTATTTTGCTCATGTTTAAAAATTGTAATACTTTATTAATTTTGTTTATTGTGAAATATAGAATGTACAGTACTAGGAACTAAAAAATATATAAAATTTTCAGAATGCTTCAGTAGTCCAGGTGAACAGCACAGAATGGCAACTGATCAGTGTAAAAGGGTTTCCTCGCCTAATGTCGAAGATCAGATATCTGAAACAGTAAGATATGATACGCGCAATGTATAACCTGTACAAAATAGACAACTTCCATACAAATTATTTTCAGTCTTATTAAACAGTAGTACTGAATTATCCATTAATCCCAATAAACACTCAGAATATTATGTAAACAAATATATATTATCTTACGAATATGTGATTGTAACACTTTTTACTGTATGTTCTGTAGCTAACATTGAGGTACAATTAAGATGTGCCAGTTCTGGGTCAGCGCCGCCTTCAGACCCATCTTCATCTGGTCGGCGCGGTGCTTGCTCTGTGCGTCAGCCGGGTTCTTGTAAGGAGCGTCGGCCCTTTTGCGGTTTGCCCTATTGACGGGGCGTTGTTTGGGGGGGGGGGCCCTCACTTTGTTCGCTCGTGCAGGGTCTCATGATTTGTGGGCGTTTTTTATTCGTTTCCGACCGCCTGCGGTAGCGTTGGGAGGCCCCTCCTCTTTCAAGGGGTTCGGGGCTGATGGGGCAGGTCTTTTCTCCTCTGCTCCGTCGGGTCATCTCAGAGTGGGTATGCTTGGGCATGGTCAACACGACGATGTCCCTTAGGTGGGTTTCCCATCTATTCCCAGTCACAAAATGGTACTGTATGGACCTGCGGTTCATTCAGGATTTGTTCCGTCTAAACCTTTGGCTTTTTGCCCCTTTTTTCGGATGACTACTCTGTCCCAGGTCCAGGTTCTGTTGGAGCTGGGTGTTTGGGTGGTGTGTGTGGACCTCCAGGATGCGTATTAGCACGTCCCAATTCATCCGGAGTTTAGTGATTAACTCGGGTTTGTTTTGGGGCGTCTCGGTTACCGCTTTCATTGTCTCCCACTCGGGTTGCATCTGGCATCCCGTGTGTTCACACACCTTACCTGGGTCGTGGTGGCCCATCTGTCTCTCTTTGGCCTTTGGTTCTGGCTGACCTCGACAACTGGCTTGTCTGGGCTTTCAGCCTGTCCTCGTGTCTGCTCGCCAGGGACTTGGTTCTGTCTTTGCTTGCCGGGTTCAGGTTCTTGGTGTACTGGCGGAAGTACCATCTTGTTCCCTCTCGGCCTTAGTTTCGGGTGCTGTTTGCTCGGTGTCTGAACCCAGGGGGTTTTCCTATGGATCCGTCTTTTTCCAATGATTGGTCCGGTCCGTTATGTGGCTGGTTATCTTCTCAGGTCTTTGTGTCTGGTACATTTAACTCGAGCCTGTCACTGTCTGTTTGGTGATCAGGTGGCTTCGTTGATGGTGTCTCGCCTGTGTACTTCGTCTCGGAGGTAGTTTGTGGTTTACCGGCTGTCCTTCAATTTTTCTTTTTGTCTCTTCGTAGGTATACAGTACTGCATTTTTGTTAAGGTGGTCTTGTCCTTTCTCTATTGGCTGTTCAGGACCGTCATTGTATGCTGCATACTGTTGCCTTGTGTTGTGCTGGGGGAGCTGCTACGGCTTACTTTCGGTTTTGGTGTTCCTTTTGCTTCGTTTCGCGGGCGGTCTCGGGCGTCATTTCACCTCGCCCTGCTCATGCACCGCCCGAGCCATCCTGGTGTTTGGACAAGGTGCTTGCTCTCTTATCTCCCTTCCCCCTCAGTTTGTTGTGGCCCCTTTGGTTCAGGATTGTTTCTCAGAGGTTTCTTCTCCTTTGGGTTCTGGTGTTCGGTTTGTTTATTTGAAGCCGTCTCTTCTTCTCTGGTGAGGTTGGGACGGCTGTTTTCCGGTGGGGTCCCATAGGTTGTTGTTGGTTTGGCCGGGGGTCCATCTTCTTGTGTCTGATTGTGGCTCTCGGCCATTGCCTGCATTCCATGGCCTCTGTGGCATTGGATGCGCTTTGGGTTAACCCGGGTTCCCTTCGTCCCTGTTCCAGGGTTCGGGTTTCGGGCGCGTGGTTTCCGCCTCCCGGGTTTGTCCCTCTTTTTGTCCCTGTCTTTGGGTAGACAGCTCCGGGGAGCCAAAGGGGCTTCCCCCAGAAAACCAGCGTTGAATGTAATGAAACGCCATTTTCTGGGCGAGACCCGGAGGCTCCCCGGCATCCCTCCCTCCCTCCGGTTGGCGGCTTTTTTGCGTGTTTTGACATCCAGCCTCAGAATTGAAGGTGTGGGTTGCCGGCACCAGGGGTCTGGGGATCTCCCTTTCCCCTCCTGGGAAGTGGAGAGCTGCGCAGACGTCGGCCCAGCATGTGATGATGTCATGCTCGTTTGCTTGATTTTATTTGGGAGTTCTGTCCACTCGTTTGACTTTCAGTAGCAGTTTCAACCAGAATAGGGGTTTGTTTTGGGATGCTTACCTTTCTGGGTACCTGACCCGGTCGATGGCAGACATAGAATGCTTCAAATCACACGTGCTATTCTATAGGCCATTGCTCCTCGTGCCTCTCTGAATGGGCTAGGTTCTGGCTCGTGGTCCCTGGTAGGCCTATAAACTCCATTCATACTGACTGATGACAAAGTAGTATATTACATATCGGCCTGGATAGCTCCGGGGAGCCTAGGGGTTTCACCCAGAAAATGGCGTTTCATTACGTTCAACGCTGGTTTTTTGAGGACCCGGCCCTTTAAATATGGTGACAACATCGTGTGAAACAATGAAAAGACAGTTTTGTTAGAAAAATGAATTAACTGAAGAAGTAAATGAGTGAGAGTGAAAGTTGAGCAAGTTTGAGGTTTAAATCTGAAAATTATACTGTAGTAACAACAATTTGTCTTGCTTTAAATTAACTACATTTATTTCTATATAAAGAATGTTGTAAGGTATATAGATAATATGAGAACCAGTGAACAACTTGTTTTAATCTTTTTTCCAGTGGTCGTCTATATTCATAAATGGATTTGGAACTATGACTTACTCTACAGTGTTTGTCAAGCAATTAGTTTCAGTGGCATTGTCGACCATCACTTATCTGCGCGCCCTTTTTCCAGAGGTAATGTATCGCCACGTGGTTTTTTAGATGAGCTGGAAGTTAAGCAGCAAAATATGATCATATAATGAAATAAAAGAAAAGTTATTTTTTAACTGGAGAGAATACCAACCAAGAGAAAATAAAATACTATAAATGCTTGCTTCATAAGATTTTATTTAGTAGATGCACAGTATAATAGTTTTTATGTAAAGAATGTTTCATTCATTAAATTTATTTATGTACAAGAAGGGACATTGGACTTGAGAGAGTACATAACATTGGTGTTCTTACATTCTTGTAAAGCCACTACCACGCATAGCATTTAAGAATTTTAATTTATTTTAATTTTTATAATATTTTAAATATTCTATTTATTTAGGAATAATTTTTTTTTGTTCTATAAGATTCAGTTAACAGTTAATCTTGACTCTGTTTGCAACAATGATTTCTAGAATAAAGCTGCTCTTATCTTATTAACAGTAAAACATGTAATGGAAACTATTGAGAAATATTCTGTGATTAAGTTATTGAATTCCAGTAGACCTTCAGTACTCTTTACTGTTTATTTCAGACTTGTTTGCTGTACTTTGATAAATCCTACCTTCTATGCCATAAATTCTTGCATTAGGTGCAGTGTACAGAGTTCTACACCTATTCATAGTAAGAAGTAGTCATATTGAACTGTTAAAGTGCAGATTTTAAAACTACAAGTGGATGATAAGTATTCACATATTACCTGTATTCATTTTTGTATTTACATGTAAGAAAGTAAAATATTTTTCTTTTTTAATTTTGGTGTGTAAATTATACATTCTCATCAAGTTCCGGTACATGCATGTTGGATGAATATATTTGTTAACAGGCTTTTAATTCTATCTTCCTTAACAGGATGCATATAGCGACAAATATGTTGGTGGTGTAAACCTCAAGCTCTTGATGTCAAGGAGCCAACACATTGGACCCAATTCTTTTGTGGAGAATATAGAAGCATGTTTTGATGCCCTAGAGAAGCAGTATGTAAGTTATCATTTTGTAATAAATTATTTATTCATTCCTATGCCAACAAATATACCATGAATGTTGTATGACACCAATAAATTTGATGATATTTATGAAGATGATAAGCTTTAAGTAAAGAAAAGCAAGAAGCGAGGATGAAAGGGGAGGGGGAAGGCAATAAGAGAGGGAGAAAGAGAGGAGTGAGTGAAGAAAATATTAATGAAATAATGGACAAGAGGAGGAAGAAAGGGAGATAGGAAGGTTATCTTGAAATGTTTTCGGGGCTTAGATGATGCTCCTAGCAGACAATTAAATAAAACAGAAAAAGTAAAACAAATATATGTAACAGTAAAAATATATATGAATTACTCTTTAAATGGTATACATAATCACTGCAATATAATCCTAGTTCAAGATAGGGCTATAACAATGTATATCTCCCAAATAAGATTATAACCCAAGACATAAAGCAAAAGAAATGTTACTTAATTTAGAAATTAGGTGTTATCACCAGCTGGTCCCCAGAGCTACTAACTCTCCTACCAGTGTTCACAGCTCCACACCAGTCTCTGGCTACTTCCTCTCCAGTTACCACAAAGCAGATACATTCTCTAATCAGACGCACTATGAACGAAAGCAACCACTTTCAAACACACAATCATACTAATATAATGTTTTACACATTCTAATAATATAATTAAAAGTATAAACATTCTTAATTAGCTTAAAGGACTATGTATATAATGGTTCAACATGTTGGCAACACCCACTGGACATGTCTCTCGCTTCCTAACTCACACAGGTGCACACATATATGACAGGAACACTTCTTGTTCACGTAACAGGCCAGCCATGACACCCCTCATATACTATACAATAAACATACAATACTATCATACATTTTAATACATTACCAAATACATCATTTACTTTATCAATGCATATGCAATTCCCTCTCATGCACATCCTACCATCTGAGATGGGTGTATGAGGTATGTTCTCTGTGAGAGCCAGGTTATCATAATCATTACCTGGGTCGTAACACCCACCATGTATCTTTGGGACTCTGCACTGAAACTTCTTTGAAGGAGCAGAAGTCTTCTGCATCTAGATCTCCTGCCTACTTATTCATGGCTGGTGGCTCAAGTTTGGAGACTGGCTCCTTAGTGTCTGTTTATGATGGAACTTCCTGGGCTACAATGGGTTGCTGTTTGACCCATCCTGGGCTCTGTGTGGAGGGTCTTTCTCTCCGGGTAGGGAAGCTTTGTATTCCCCCGACCAGTTCAAGCTAACACCATCTCGGCTTTTCCTTAGGTGAGTTACTGTATGTATTAGGTGTATACTGTAGGTGTTTGCATTGGATTAGCCTATTTTATGAAGATTCTTGCAGTCTTGTCTCCTCTGCACTTGCAAAATGGGACATGTTGTTCTTGTTATCTTGATACTGCTGCTTCCTGGTTGTAGTATGAGGTTCCAATCTTGTCCTGGCTTACAAGTAACCTGCTTTCTTGAGGGAGCCCCTTGTGGCTCCCTGAAGCTACTGTGCTGATACAGTACCAACTTCTGGGTGCCATCAGTTGCAGAGTTCTTTGACATCTACTGAAATCCTAAGCCAGAACCTGGCCCCCTCCAGAAAGATGCAGGGAGCAGTAACACAATTAAAAAAAATTTTAATGAATTTATTATCAATGAATCTGCTGGTTAGAAGTGAGACAGTAGCCTGAAAACAGCCAAAAGATTGAAAATTCACAAAACTATCTCAAACTCATTCGCCATGCCTCCCCCTCTCGGAGGATAGGGAAAGGAGGCAGCCTGGGTCAGCTGGGTGCTCTACCCTCGGTTCTTTGCCGATGGTATCGGTGCCTGGTTACCTTCTCTTCCTTTCTGGCTCCGATGTCCTATTTTCAGATAAGTGGTGTTTTGTTTTTGTGGCTGTTCCTGTGCATCCTTATGCAGTGTAAGCCAGGAGTAAAGAGCACTTGGAGCTGCATGTGCACTGGGCTACCTTCCCTGTGTGCTCCTTTGTGCTGGCCTTGCAATACCATGGTTTTCTTCCCTGACGTGTTCGGGGGACAGAACAGAGTCCTGTCAGCCAGGTATTTTGGTAATGTTCCTGGTCTTTTGCAGCTGTGAGTAGTCTTGGGTTGTGTGTCGCAGCCGATGGTCTCTTCTTAGTTGTGACACCTATGGGGGTGCTCCTGCCTTTCCAGCAAGTGCCTATTTTCTTCCTTCTTCATGGGTTGATAGTTTCAAGGAGCCACAAGTAGCTCCCTCCAGAAAACCAGTATTGAATGTAATGAAAGGCCAATTTCTGGGTGAGCCCTGGTGGCTCCCCGACTCCCTCCCTTTCCCAAGAAGTTAGGGAGGTTTCAATCGTCATAGAACTAAGGGTGTAACAGCTGGCTGACCCGGGTTGCCTCCCTTCTCCCTCTAAATGAAGTGGGAGGTGGGGCGAATTTTTGATAGTTCGTTTACATTCTTGGTGCAGTTCTTTTGGAGGTTTTAAGGCTGTAGTCTCGCTTCTACCCAGCAATAGTCTGTTTTGTTTCACTGACTTTCTGAGTGCCTTCCTTGATGGCAGACATAAATAAATTCACAGAAATTTTATCGTGTGTGTGTCACTGCTCCCTGCACCTCTTTAGTGAAGGGCCCAGATTCTAAAGCTTGTGATCCCTAGTAGGCCAAAAAGAACTCTGCGACTGATGGTACCTAGAAATTTGGCACCATATTGGTATAGTAGTGTTATGAAGCCACTGAGGCTCACCAAGAAATTGGTGTTTAATTACATTGTGCTGGTTTTTTCAAAAAGGAAGTGGCATGTTTTTGCTGGTCTCAGATACTTGCACGAAAGAAAATGTCCTCTGTTTTTCATGTTTGCCTTCAAGTCTATCACAGGGCATTGTTTTCCCTGCCTTAGTTCTTAATTCATGCTCTTAGTTGCCTTATGCCCAGATTTCCCTTATGTTGGCAATGTGGGCTATTGTTTGTGTCTTTGTTGCAGTCTGAGCTGGAGGCTGCTACTTGGGTCATGTTGTTCATTAAGGACAACATGGACAGCTGATTTTTTACCCAAATTATTTGTGCCTCTTCTGTAGGATGCAGTTTCTGACTATTTTGGCTCATCATACTTGCCAAAAGACCGATGTTGTTAAGCTTCATTGGCTTTTCATACATTTATTTCACTGATTTAATTTATATTTACTAGATATTAATAATAACAATTAAATGTTTCAGCTGAGGGAGTTAAATTTAATAATATATGAGCAGGACCCAGATTTTCCTCTAGAGCTCTATGTTTTCAAGTTCCATTATACTGGTGGTTCGGCAGTTCTCTCCTATTTCAAAGGCTTTAACAAATTGTAAGTACGGTATAAGATCTATTTCTCAATAAAATGTTGTACGTATTATGTATTTTCAATGTTGGTGTAAACTTGATTTTCAACTTGTAAAAGTGGACTTCTTAATTCATTGTTTACTACTGTATATTATTTAACCCTTGGAAGGCTATGAACTTAATAGCCTTCAACACTGCCAGGTGCAAAAAAAAAAAATTGTTTTATAAAAGTGTTTGTTTTTTCTGACCACAGGGGGGGGGGGGTTCGTATGTGACATATTTTGGCTGCAGTAGGGTGAGGAAGTCTCAAAATGTAGGCGTTGACTGAGCAAGCGTCGGAGGCGGTCTTCCTGTCCAAGCTGTCAGGCGGGAGTTGCCACAATGATGTTATTACCTAATTATTTCAATGTCTGAATTATTTTTATTTTTTTTTTTTTTTGCAGTAATAATATTCAAAAGTGTGTAGTGTGATATATTTATATAATAAAATGCATGAATTATCACTATACTCAAAATTATGGTGTGCATATTAGTGATTCAATTATGTTCATAAAACCATAACCAAATAGTTTTGCTATAATTGCACTATATACACAGGTTATATATAAGTATCTGCATGTTTTGTTCAACATAACAAACCGCTAAATTGGTGTGGTAAGTCATAACATCGATGAGTGACTGCCACACACTAGCCAGCAAACGCCACCACCTTCCCTCCCTCACCTCGCCTCACTTGCCATCACTCCTCCCACCATAATGTTTTTGCTTTTATTCGCTATATACAGATTTTATATATAAGTATCTACATGTTTTGTTCACCATAACTGTACAATTAAGCTGATTTGGTGCCCAAAGAGCGTAGTAGCCAGCCTAATCAGACAAGGGATATTACTGACATTGGTTTAATAATTATGGTGGGTATATTGTAACTGAGACAAAGCAATAGAGGACATTGGTATCTATCTAGCAGTGCATACCAATGCAACTGGCAGAGAATTGTGGTGGCAGGTGTTCAGTAGGAAGGGGAGGTATTGACAGCGATAATGCTTGTAGTGACATCTATGAGAAAGTTGTGTAGGAAAGCATGTTGCAGAAAAGAGTGTACTGAAATGGACAACTTGCAGGTTATGCTTCACTTTGTGTATATCTGAGAGTACATACATGGCATGCAGTAATCACCACAGGTTGTCTTCTCTGTTGGGTTAATGTAGTTTAATTCTGTACGCTTCATAAAAATGTGGTTAGGTTCAGTTACATTAATATATTTAATTTCATTCTTATTCTCAAATGAAGTACTTAAATATGTACTGTGGAAGATGAATTTTTAATTGTTTATTATTAAAAGTGTATCTTACAGGAATGAAAAGATGTTAAACATTCAGGTCTGTACAATGAAGATGCTTCGGTCAATTATCATGAAGATACAGGAGTTTGATCAGCTTCCAGATAGTGTATCATGTGGCTTCAAGTTATTGTATTATGATGATGGTAAAAGTCAATTTAGTGTTGTTTTGCAATTAAATATATCGGGTCTAATATTTTATTAATTTTGGATTGAGCAAATTGAGGATTGATTGGGGAGGGGGGGAAGGGGAGGGGGAGGGGGAGGGGGGAGGGGGGGAGGGAGGGGGACGAGGACACCGGTGGAAGCAGAGTACCCAAATGAGTCAGAGACATTAGAAAAAACTTTTTCATTGTCAGAGTACAGTAGTTAGTAAATGGAATGCACTAGGAAGTGATGTGGTGGAGGCTGACTCCATACAGTTTCAAATGTAGATATGATAGAGCTCGAGAAGCTCAGGAATCTGTATACCAGTAGATTGACGGTTGAGAGGCGGGACCAAAGAGCCAAAAGCTCAACCTCCGCAAGCACAACTAGGCGAGTATATTTAAGTGGGAATGAAGCAAATTGCCTCGCTGGATAATTTTGTCTTGGGGTGTAAATTTTGTTTTTTGTTTCCAATTAAATGGTGAAACACGTGCATAAATTGTACCAATGAACTAACTAATTATTGAATTTTAATTTGAAATATGTATAGTATATAAAATAACTACATTGTTAGGGTTAATCATTAATTTTTTCTTTGACATTCTAAATTGATGCATCAGTGACTAACGTCTCTCTTCATACATCACCTTTCATAAACTAGTTTAATTGACTGCAGGGTAGGCTCTAGCTTTCGCATGGTAAAATCGGGCAAGATTGTGTATGGCCATCTTGGTTTTCCATATACAGGTATGTTTATGTACTCTCCCATGACCGTAGGTTTGTGCTCATAATTATCTTTCCTACAGTAACTCCATCAGACTATGAACCTGTTGGTTTTGTGCCAGTCATAACCTGTGACACCAAGTTTTCCTCTCATCCAGTAAACATTAAGGTGCGTACATATCTTGTCTTTGCTGTATCAATCACTTAAATTTTATTCAGAAATACTTTACCTTCACATTGTACCTAAGATTTATTATCTTATCTTCAGTTGTGCAAAATATTATGTACTTGGTCTTATTATAAAATAAATTAAATTCCTGTCAATTATGTCCTGTATCACCTTCTCATCCTTCTTGTATGCCTGAGTGAATGTATTTTTATAATACGCTACAATGTTATGGGGGGGATTTTCCCAGCAGGCAATTGTTGAATTTATTTTTCCACACATCTGCTACCACTCCTGTACACAGGGAGTTGTAGCAGGTAGGTAGGAGTACACACACACTGTATGTGTGTGTGTGTGTGTGTGTGTGTGTGTGTGTTTATATACTGTATATATATATATATACAGTATATAAAAGTTGGCATGTTATTTAGGTATTATTAATATAGCATTTTAATATGTGTACTGCACTACATTTTTTTTTTTTTTTTTTTTTTTTTTTTTTTTTAGATGGGTAGCGTTCAAACATCGCACCACAAAGTGAGTCTTAATGTTTCAACGGCTTACAATGGCAGCTTGCTTAGTAGAGCTTGTGATACAGAATACCACCCTTGTCTTATGGTATGTATTCATTTCATATTTGATTGATTATATATACACACACACCCCTCACAGTTATGGCCAGAGCCACCTGTGTGTGTGCTTGTATATGTACTTGCATGTGTGTGTGTGTGCTTGTATATGTACTTGCATGTGTGTGTGTGCTTGTATATGTACTTGCATGTGTGTGTGTGTGCTTGTATATGTGTGTGTGTGTGTGTGTGTGTGTGTGTGTGTGTGTGTGCACTTTAATTATCATCTTTATAGATCATGTGAATGAGGCTGAAATAAAGAATGTTTGAATTAATGCCTCTAAGTTTTAACAGATATTGGCAGAGTATGAAGAGCACTAGAGTATAAAGAAAAGCTTATCTTATAGTATAATGACTTGACTCTCCTGTGGATGATTGACCTTTTAACATACAATTAATATAGTTCACAACATAAATGATTGTTGCACATTCTCAATGTGCAAGTGCTAGGTGTGTGGTGGCTTGACACTCCAACCTCCTACTTACCCGCCAAACACACGACGAAACTATGACATTGCTACAACATTTGAACAAGTTTTAACACTTAACCAGTTGTAGCAACCTATATAGCAAGGAGCAAGGAGTAACAACGTTCTAATATGTCATGAAAGTGTTATAACAAGATGTATAAACATTATTACAATTTGTAACAAGCAGCAATAGGGACAGTTATGTTGTGTGTTTGGAGGGTAGCAACTAGATGTCTGCTTATGTGCTTGAGCATTTTTGTGGCATATGAACTTTTCATCTCTTGGCCATTAATTAGTGTCATAGATCATTAACTCAGTTTATTCATAATTTTGTGTGAATCTATATGTTGTTTGTCTCTAACATCCCACTTACTACCTCTCCTAGTGAAGATGTTTTGTTGCCTCTGAATGTTTCCATGACTTCCTCATTCTGGTCCCACCCCTTATGAAGTGTTTGTCATGTCGACGCTGTCAATACCTTAAGTACTGTACCTATCATATGTGGCATGATCATACCTCCTCTCTTCTTTTCTCCATTGTTGTGATTTGTAGTTCATAACCTGCCTTCATAGCTTAGTTCATTTGGTTCAGGGACTAAATTGGTAGCAAATCTCTCAAATTGTTCTAGGTTTTAAATTCACGTATTTAGGTGTGGCCTTCATTCCGGTGTCATGTGTTTCATTGTTCTTACAATTATGGTGTGTAATATCCATTTTTTTTTTTTAACCTTGTACTGTGCATCACTCTGCTGTCTTGTATGTCATAATGTTGCCATAAGTTTTCACTTTTCTTGTTCAATTTGCCATATGCAAACTTTGTGTTTCCTTCGAAAGATAACATACTATGACAACCTCTTGGACATGTTAATCATGCCTGGATTATTATGGATCTCATTACTTTAACCCTTAAACTGCGCAACGCGCCTGCAGGCTCGCGTCTGGTTTGCGCAACGCGCCTCCGGGTATTTGTATTTTTCACGTTCCATTCAAAACTCCCGCGGCCACATGGGGTTCACATCAGCTTCCTCAGGGCTCTTGTAAACAGACGCCATCTTTAAAAAAAATCGTGGTCCACATTCCCGGGTGTGGGAGCCTCAGTAGTGTGTGAGCAACCAAGGCTGGCGCTCGCAGCATGAGCGCACAGCACTGCTGTTCAGCATGTGACCACAGCATCGCCTAATAATGTCAAAATATATATATAACTTGTATTATTTAGCTATGATAGTGTTATATTAGAGCCTGAGTGTGATAATGACTGGGTACAATGTTCAAATATCAGTGATTCAATGCTGTTCGCGATGTTCACAGCGCTAGCCACAGCACCACAGCATTATTTCGTTCATCTAGGAATCTTCAAATGATGTCTTAGGTTCCTTTTCAAAATGTGTGGTCAATTATTCATTTACAGGAATTAGTGACCAGGATTGTGATAATAGCAGGAATGTGGTTATAATTAGCGTTGTGCGTAGTATTGTGGAAGGAGGAATTTTGATGAGGGAGGGAGGGCGAGAATTGAGGTAGCCTCATTGTATGTGTGGCTGCCACTCATGTTTTGCTCACCATACTAGCTTAGTGGTTCATTATGGGCAACACATATGTACATGGGTATATAAAGTGTGTGTATATAGTGTAAGAACAGCAACAGGAGAATGTTGAGAGGAGCTATTTTGGTGAGGGAGGTGACGTAATCGTAGCGTCGTCTGTGTGATTTTTCATGCAGTGTATGGTGGCCACTGTACTGTTTGGACACAATACCGGCTTACTTGCATAGTTCTGGTAAATAAAACATGTAGACAGGTATATAGAACATGTGTAATAAGAACTATAACAATATGGTGGGAGGAGCAATGTTGGCGAGTAAGATGTTGGAGTGAGGGAGACTACCTGGGTGTGGCTGCTCTCACTCGAGGTGTTCTGAATGTGTTCATGGCCAAATGCTAATATTGGCCCATACGAAGCAGCTCCTATTGGCCCATATGAGGCAGCTGCTATTGGCCCATATGAGGCAGCTGCTATTGGCCCATACGAGGCAGCTGCTATTGGCCCATACGCGGCACCTGCTATTGGCCCATACGAGGCAGCTGCTATTGGCCCATACACGGCAGCTGCTATTGGCCCATAAAAGGCAGCTGCTATTGGCCCATATGGGGCAGCTGCTATTGGCCCATACGAGACAGCTGCTATTGGCCCATACGAGGCAGCTGCTATTGGCCCATACGAGGCAGCTGCTGTTGTCCCATACGAGGCAGCTGCTGTTGTCCCATATGAGGCAGCTGCTATTGGCCCATACGGGGCAGCTGCTATTGGCCCATACGGGGCAGCTGCTATTGGCCCATACGGGACAGCTGCTATTGGCCCATACGGGACAGCTGCTATTGGCCCATACGGGACAGCTGCTATTGGACCATACGAGGCAGCTGCTACGCGGTGTTCTGAATGTGTTGATGATGAATGTATATAGTGTGTGACAGTGTATGTAAATAGATTGTATATATACACAAATTAGCATGATACATAGTAAATATGTGCTGCATATGTGTACACAAGTTTCATGCACGTAACACAGTGTCTACGGACAGTACGGATGTTGTACTGCGATATTATAGTGTACGTGTTCATTATACATTTGATTGGCACATAGAAACAATGAAAATGTATTTGGAAAGGTGCGCAAAAAATGAACGAAAATATATTCGCGGCAACTCGCGCGCCCCGCCCCGAGTGCCCCACCGCCCCCGAGAGCTTACGGCACGGGCGCACGGGGAATGATGACGTCACGCCCCAACTTCCGGATCCCATAGCAGCCAAAGTAATTACAATTTCAACTTTTTTTTTACATACCCATACTGAGGGAAGGGTTTTTGACACTTTAAAAAGAAAAAAGAATTTTTTCCAGAGAATTTATTTCCTGCGCACTGCGGGGGTGTCACATTTGGAGGCAACGCAGTTAAGGGGTTAAACAACAATGTTACCTGTTACATGTGCAGTACTTTGACAAATTAGAACCTTAATTTATTTCAATCATATCTATTGTTGCTGACACTAGCTGCCATCAGATACCTTGGATCTTGTCAATGGCAATGAGCATCCCCGTGTAAAAAAAAAATCTTCTCCATGCTATGAGCTTGACATACATCGTTCTTTGAAAGGTAAGTTTATGGCTTATAATGTGCACCCATGCACATGCATGGAGTACACCTACATGCACATACACACGTGCAGACAGGCATGTACTCAACTAGGTGAGTACATGGAGGCAGACAGGCATTCACACTCATGCACACCTGTTTATTCTACTATTATAAATTCAACACAATTGCCAATCATCACAGCAAGTGCCATTTCAGTATTGTATCACCTCTGTTAGAGCAATATAGTTTTTAGTACCTTTGCAACTGTTCATAATTCTTTAGTGTTAACATGATGCTCACAACTATTATTGCTTTTGTCTTTATTAATACTTAGAGCCTTCTTGGGTCACTTTGATGGTTGATTTACTTTTAAATTACACATAGTATATCTTGTCATTATGATATCATTGTCAGTGTATGAGTTACTGTTATCAAGGTTGATAGGAGAAGATCAGCACTATTCTAGTTGGGAGAGAGAAATCTGCCTTTGTCATCTTATTCATCCCAGCCTTGCTTAAGGAGGCAGGGCTTAAAATATCATTCAGTATCAAGTGACCTGATTAAGCAATCTCCGTTCTGTCCCAAGAAGTCTCCTCTTAAGTGGGCTCTCACCTGGCACCTCCTTTTCATTCCTTTCTCCCCCCCCCCTTTCTTTCTGGTCCAGCTAACTTATCATTATATTTTCAATCTGTCTTGTCATTTCCTCGTGGTGTACCGTACTTATTTCTTCTTGTCTCGCAATTTGGCATTTCTCAGACTAGTAAAGTTTTCACTAATTTTAGTTACTTATTGTTTATTTTAACTTCAAATTGTTACTTATGTTTTTTATAATAAATTTCAGTTTCATGCCTGCGGCTTTCATTCTACATCCAAAAAAATTTGAATGAGTGATAGGTTTACTTAGTAAATTTTAATGCTTCACCTAATACTAAATGTCATATTTAAAAAGACAGTTTAGCAAATTGTTAACAGTATTATAAGGCTGAATTTAAGTGCTAGATAATATAATTTATATATGTTTAGGTATAAATTTTTTTGGTAAATATTGCTTTGATATGAGAATTATTAGTAAACAATCAGTTTTCTAATAATCAAAAGATTAAGAGCTGACCAGTTAATAACAAATATTAGTTGATCACTTTGGATAGACATTCTGGAAGATACTGTAAAGCTAAGTAGTGTGGTAGATGTTTCATTCAGATTTACTACATAACAATTAGTGCAGCCCCTGAAGCCCCCAGGCCTTAATCCAGCCCCCAGTACAACGTGTTAATATATACATAGACACACATCACAAATAAACATATTGCCAAACATTCTGAGAGGTAAACATATACATTTCCTCCTTCACAAGTAGTATGCTATCAAAAGTATTTGTGTGTACGTCTGATAACATGCTACTTGTGAAGGAGGAAATGTATATGTTTACCTCTCAGAATGTTTGACAATATGTTTATTTGTGATGTGTGTCTATGTATATATTAACACGTTGTACTGAATGGGGTGAGAATAGCTTGAGCTACCTCATCCCTTTGTGTGTATTTTACCTCAATAAACTTATTTCAATTTCAATTTCAATTAGGTAAAGCTCTGTCATAAATTAAATTTAATATAGTACAGTACAGTAGAACATTTCATTGTATACTCTTTTGGGGAGGTTGTTACATAATTTGGCACTCAGTGCTTTTCTTCATTAATAATAATATTAATTTATTAAATAATAAGTATTAATGATTAAATAATAATTGATTAAAATAAGATATATAAAATAATATCAATTAATATTGCCACAGTATTTGCATTTATCATCATCTTTATTCTTCACCAGCAGTATCAGGAGCCAAGAGGAAAAAGATTCGTGGTAATTTGGGTTTACTTAGAAACCCTGAAAGGTCACCCACACTGAGAAAGAACACCACCTTGTACTCTGCTCAACACACGCTGCTTCATCAAGAATTGCTTCACAAAAACTTTGACAACAGTAAGTTAGTAGATTAAATATTTTAATTTTTTCTTTGATAGTTTCTTAACCCTTAAACTGTGCAATACATCAATAGCTGTGGAGAACTGTCATGGAATTACGCACAATTATTGTTGTGTTGGAGTACCGCGGCTACACAGGGGTTGTACCTCAGATACAGTACTTCCATTATGTCTAGATGCTATTAAATTTTTATTCATCCAAACAGTTCAGTAAAGTAGGTTGTCTACATTTATAACTAAAAGAATACCTACTAATAAGCTTAGTCATCATTAGATATCATTTCAGGAGGCAGGAAAGGTTCCTCTATTTTTATTACTTTTTAGTAAGAAAAGAAGTGCTCTTTACATAATATGCTAATGAGCAGAGTGCTAGTTGCGTGAAGGGCTGCTAGTTTGTTTCCTTTCAGGGGGAGTTTCTTTGTTCTTTCTGGATGTAAATTGCAATTTTCACCAGACTATTGCTTGTTTTGTATCTCCTATCTTTCTGGTTGCCTTTCCCAGTTGATGGTGCACTATGACATACTGTACTTTAAATGTAAAGCGCTCATAGGCCATTGCTTCCTGCGCCTCTCTGAGGGGGGGCCAGGTTCTGGTGCGTGGTCCCCGGTAGGCAAAGGACTCCTGTGACTGATCCAAACTAATAAAGCACTAGATCAGTTCAGATAGCTTCAGGGAGGACATGAGAACATAAGAATAAAGGTAACTGCAGAAGGCCTATTGGCCCATATGAGGCAGCTCCTATTTATAACCACCCAATCTCATTCACATATGTCTAGCCTATGCTTGAAACAATCAAGAGATCCTACTTCTATTACGGTTCGTGGTAATTGGTTCCACAAATCAACAATCTTGTTACAGAACCAGTATTTACCCAGGTCTTTCCTAAATCTAAACTTATCCAATTTATACCCATTGTTTCTTGTTCTGGCTAGTGTTGATACTTTTAATACCCTATTAATATCCCTTTTGTTGTGTCCATTCACTCACTTGTACACCTCTTATCATGTCATCCCTAATTCTTTGCCTTTCTAGAGAATGTAATTTAAGCTTTGTCAATCTTTTTTCTTTTTTCGTAAGACATGTATCTGATTTGGGGGATTAACTCTGTCATCCTACACTGGCCATCCAGACGAGCCTTGGGAACCTCCGTGGCTCTCCCAAAAAAATGTAATTTCATTGCATTCAATGCTGTTTTTTTCAAGAGTTGAATGGGATGACATTTACTGCAGTTACTGGCTAATGGTTGCATGTACTGGGTCCAAACTCCAATTTTGAAGGCAAGATGATGGGTGTAATTTACAGGATGTGAAAATTCTTTTTCTAAGTACCTAGCAAAACTGCTGTTTTTGTGGGGAACAATTTCTTCACTTGATCAATTGTGCTTAACACAGTGAAAGGGTTAAGATGTTTTGATTTCCATGGTTTGGCATGAGTTAACCTTTGATTGATCTTGCTTATTATTATTTGTCATTGATGTTTATAAATACTGAAAAACAAAATTTAGATTTATAATAACATCAAAGAGCTACTTTGGCAGGAATTATTTTCATCTGTTGTCCATTGGTTTGAAGGCCTTACTTAGTTTTTATTTTTACTGATTCCTTTCATACTGTGTAACTGACAGTGTTGATCTTTGCTTAATCAGTCAGGTTAAAGTAATTAAATATGGATGAATAAATAAGAAAATGAGGCCACACCATTAACTAAACTAGCCATAATCTTCCTGAGCTTGATAGGAGTTTGGGAAGCTCTGATATGCTTTGGACACTCTGCATTAAAAGATTTGTGTAAAATTGGGTATTGCAGACACTATCTGAATTGGTTTCTTATTGTCGGGAACAGAACACTTGTTAGGCTTATTGAGGTCTCTCTAGGTCAATGACTGACCATATCCAGGATGCAACCCACAATAACAGTCTCCGGACTTCCTGGTACTCATTTACTACTAGGTGAACAGGCACATCAAGTGTAGGGAAGTGGGCCCAAACCATCGTTCCTTCCGGAGAAATCAAACTCTGGTCCAACTGATTGTGGCTTTGTATTGGACATTGTTAATTTATTTTAATTGTTCATTCTGTGTGCTTAAATAGGTGCTCTTTTTAATTTATATATATTTTTTCAGGTGATATAAATTCAACTTCTTGGTTAAATACAGCATCTACTAAAGATAAGAATCTTTACTCTTTATTTGGAAGAATGGATGTGATTCGATGCCCTTGTGGTGTGTGCAAAGAGGATGGTCCCACGATTACGTGTGTTCTCTGCAATCTCCGTCAGCACGCGGTTAGTTATAATAATAATAATGATGAGAAAATTGATAGGAGCCACGAGGAGGATTAAACCTGTATGCTTGGTGCTCCTAAGTACACACCCTTAGACCACTACACCTTTACATGTTCAAAAGCATTGCAACCTGGGATTCAACTGAATCCTCTAGGGGTCTTGAGGCTTCTACTGAAGCCCAACCATGGTTTCATGCATTGCCCCCGTACACTCTGGTTGTGCTCTTTAAATGCACAACAAAACACATAATTGGCCTAGGGTGTGTACTTGGGTTTCCATCACAGAGGTTTATGCCTCTGTGATGGATCCGGCTTTGTTTGAGTTCGGCTCCTCGTCCTCTTATTGGGTGCATTATGGGAGCTAAATTAAGTTGTAAAATGTTGGGAGTATCTAGAAAATAAAATTGGGTAACTTGAATCCTTGTTAGTGATTACTATGTAGAATTTGATCGTCTTGCTTGGCTCTTTTCCTCTGGTTAGGAGAATATCTTTGTTCCAAAGCTTATAGAGAAATTGTTAGTCTAGTCTTTTTTATTGTTTAGAGTTGTCCTTAGCATAATTCTCTCAATATGGGTAAAGATTCATAATTTTTTTTGTAATGCTGTTTGTGAATACACATCATTGTTTGTTTCTTTATATGTGATGTATATATTTATATAGGATGTATTTATATGTATATACTGCTTAATAATACTGTTGAATGAGATTTTATCACTATTCATTCTTCCCAGCTTGGTGCCTTCTTTTGATAATTACTTATGATTCGTTCTCACTTTGTGATATTTTTTCTTAATTCCTTTACAGGCTTGTTTCAAGTTGTTGGATGTAAAAGATACACATTTCATCCATGTATGTGAATTATGCACTGACACAGCCCATCCCTGCACTGACTATACCCTCGTGAACACAGATCTTGCCCAGGTAATGTACAAGATACAGTTTACATACACAGGATGGCTACTGCATCTTGGGCATTCATCCCCAGTCTGAGAAGCTGGAGGAAATTTTTACTGTAATGGTTGTTATTACATTATAATTGTAGTCTTACCTCTATTACTTCTGAAGTCATTGTACAGTATAACAACTACTGTACTTTAATACATGCACTGCTGCTGTACTACATCTATTGAACAGGATTATATCTACAATCATTATATAGCCTTAATTATACTTTTACAAATTAAATTTTATATTGATAGAAGAGAAATATCTTTTGCACCTTGTGAACTAGCTATTCTGCAAATACACTTGTGTTCCTGCTTCCAAATACTGTACTTAGTAAGAAGAATTGGTTCCCCACAAAACTAGAATTGTTGTACTGCTTAGTTGCTTTGATGCTAATAACATTATTGTTTCTCGCATAAAGTGTTTGTTTTATTAATTGTTAAATTTAAAGTGCAGTATAATAAAGTTGCATGGATTGGTTTATATCATTCCTGGTTATGGATAAGATTTCGTATGAATCGTCCTGAGGAAAATAATTAATTTTAATAAAAACATTTTTCCTAAAGGTGAGAGAAACTTGTTTATTTCGCCGTTTGTTGGTCCATCTGCGTAATGACACGAACTACCACACCCCTGCCTCTTTGGCCCAATTACTGCATGTGAGCACGAATGTGGGCAAAAGACTTATGGTGCGTTTGCAGTCTGAAGGTGCCTTGGTCTGTGAACCGTGTAATGAGTAAGTACAATTTACTACAATAGTTGCATGTATTGCAGCAGCATTAAAAAAGAAATTGTGTTGCTATTTTGTGCTAGTCTATTTTGTGCTTTGCTGTCATGATTGTAAGTTCTCGCTGGTCATAGTACAAAGTGACAGTGATGTACACACATATAAACAAACACTAAGTTGAGAGCAGACTTTTATTTGGAGATAACATTTTGCTTCAAATGAATTTACCAGCATATCCTGTCAAAATCTGCTCTCAACCTTGTATTTCTGTGCAATAGTCCGTGGTTTGGCACAGTGGATGATGTGCATGTAACTCAGTCAGGTTAAACACAACTGGTCTTGGCCTACACTGGATGTGTGTGTTCACATTGACAACCTTGCTCTCGGTTATGACAGTCTTTGCTAACTAGGCCTCTTTTCTCAAAAAAAAAAAAAATAACAAAAAAATTAACTATTTTCCTATTAGTTTAGCAGGATTGATATTCATCCCCCAGGTCTAAGTAATTGTCTAGTTGTGCTTGAGGGGAGTTGAGCTTTTGCTCTTTGGTTCCACCTCTCAACTGTCAATCAACTTGTGTACAGATTCTTGCTTTTATTTACCTGTTGAATTAAAATGACCACACATTATCACTTTATAATACAGTAATATAAATACGTATAATGCAACTAGTATGTACTGATATGGTTATAAATTATTTTCGCCTATCTGTTTAATTCTGGTATCTTGCCATATATGAATTATATTAACAATGACAAGATTGGTTATTTAATTCTTTATTGTTATGAATTTATCTATTGCAAATGTATACTTTAATTTATCTTTAAGCAATTGCAATGTATCAAATATTGGTTTGTTAAATATTGTAATAGATAAATTCAAGTAAAATCCAATTTGTTCATTATGATGTTTATATAGACTTACTACTTTCAAATACTGTACAGTACTGTAACTTTATTTTCTTCTCCTCTGAAAGTCCCCGAGGAAGACTGGTGGATCAGACTATGCTGCTTTTATACGTTATCCCTTATGTCTTTGGCAAGAATGATCTGCCCTCTAGTCCATCAGTAAGTATTGTAGCTAGCTCAAGTATAACATCACATTCTTATTTTAATAAAGTTTTTTGCTGGATAGTATGCTTTGTCAGGAAAGGCAGCTTAAGTCTTTATACATGTACTGGGTCTCTCCTTCACCATCAAGTCTTTGCTAGAAATCTGCTTTAATAACTGTATTTTAAAGTGTACTCTAATCCCATTCTATTAAAAGAAAAACAATCATAAAAATTATCTTGATTTAAATTGTCACTGTAATAGCATTAATAAATTTTGGATGTGGCAACCCAGATGAGTGAAGATGTAGATGCTGTTTGACCAGTAGCTGAGACAATGTTGATAAACATGATAAATATAATTTATTATTTTCTGGTAGGGACCTCTCAGTAGCTCGCTGAGCTGAACTCTGATACCTACAAGCCTTATCCCATCACACTGGGCTTCCAAGACCCATCCATCACTACTGCATTGTTCCCAAACTGTGGGCCATGGCCCCCTTGGGAAGCCTTTTTTTGCACTATGTAGGGGGGGGGGGGCATAAGTAGAGGCAGTGTGCAGGTTATGATACTAGGGAATAGGGGGGAACCTAGCTAGTGGATATATTAAAAAAAAATTGAATACAGAATGCATGAGGCCATTAATAAGGCTGCTGTATGAGAAGGTAATGACCATAGAGAGTTCAGGAACCACTGGCCTACTGGTTCTTGGATCAATGATAAGTTCAATCCTTACTCGTATGGATTGTGATGGTTCTGACCCATCACAATCAGTACAAGTTAGGTCATATTGTACAGTATTTGTATTTTTTTCCAGATTGCTATTGCTTCCCCCCATCTGATTATATACCTGTATCACAGCCTGATATTTTTCAGGATGTGCTTCTGTGTTTTTAGACCCCAATGGCTTTTCCTGGTGTTTCCATCATGTGACATACTGAATTTTGGAGTTCTTTCACCATCAAGTGTGTGTGTGTGTGCCATTTGTTGGTGCTAGATTTCAGTTTTGGCTGAGCAACATTCTAGTGGTTGCTTATCGGGCTGGCTTTGGACTGCTCTGCATTTCAGTCTCATTTGTTAGTTCAGACTGCTCAGCTGTTTTAGGGTGGGGGTGTGCTGGAGCCAACCCTTTCTTGTCAACATTGGCCAATTGCTTATTCATCCATCAGCTGCCGCACTGTTTGTAGTGTATCTGCTATTAAGCATGCCTCACAACTGTTTCTGTTCTTGTTACCCATCTTAATGCATCACTCATATGCTGTAGTTGCCTTTAAATGCCATCTGTACATTATGTTCTCTTTGGTGAATGTCTCTGAAAACAGTGGCATTTTTGTCAAGCATGGCTTGTGGTTGGGATGAAGGCAATGAAATGCTCTTGTCATGTATGCCCCAGTAGCTTCCATTCCTCACACTGTGTCTTGTGGGATTATTGGGGTTTTCATGGACAGCACCAGAGCTATCTTGGTGCAGTTAGATGTGTCATGGTATTTACTCTGCATGTCTCGGTTGTAACTTGGTAAGGGTACAGGATGGACAGAAATTTCACTTGCCTTTCTTTTCATGTGTGTTAGGTTATTTATTTTCATCCCATTATTGTGGCATCATTTGTCTTGTTTACATAGGGGTGCCTAACTTCCTTCAAGCAGTCACTTGTGCCTTTGCTTTCTGTAGAATTTTTCCCCAATTTTATGATGGTCTCTGATCCTCTGCTATCTTGCCTTGCAGAGTGAGCCTAATTCTCGTACTGTACTGTACTGTACTTAAGTCAAGCTGGGTCACGGGGAGGGGCATAGTGTGTTGGCTAAGGCTTAGCGGTACCAAAATTAAGTTCAGGAATTTACTGGGGGCCCACCAGAAGGCATTTCATTACAGTACTTTAAACACTTTATTCTTATTTTAGTAATTGACTTTTTTTTTTTTTTTTTTTTTTTTTTTGCAGATGTATTCGCCATCATTACAAATCATTAGAGACATTGTCAGCTGAGTGAGTAAAATTTTTATAAAATAATGAATAGTTTTCATCCGACATTAAAATTAGTGATAAAATGTGAAACATGTAAAGGAATGTGGGGGACAAGATTTACTGTGCAATGTAAAAACTAACCCACTGCATTGTTAAGAGATAATCATAAAACAAACAAAAAAAGAGGGATATACAGTCTTTTATTTACTTTGAAATAAGATGGAAGATGATTGTTTAGATTTCTTTAGACTTGCACTTTTTTCTTTATAATATGTTTTATCTGATGGTTTTAAGACCTATAAAAAATAGATTTATTTCTTATTTATATTACCTATACCATGAAGTTAATGTAAATATGGCACTGTATATAGAAAAATTGATAGTGCAATAAATATCTCCTGAGAGAAATTTGTTGTTGAATATTAGAAGGTTGGTAATTGAAATGAGCAAAGGTTTAGTTAGATTTCAGTGGCAAATGCATTTTTATAAGTACTATAATTACATAGTGACTTGTTGAGTTACTGCAAAACTTGCTTTCCTAACAACTTTATCCTAATTTATGTTGTTTGTAGCATTTGCATCATTTGTTTTTATAAGGTGTTCTCAAGTGGTCAGAGCAGTCGGCTCACAACTGAATGGCTCCTGGTTCCGTTTCAATTCAGGACCTGGCGTTTGATCACATTTCCTTGCACATGATGCCTCCATTCATCTAGCCAGTAACTAGGTACTTGGAAGTTAGGCAACTGTTGTGAGTTACATCCTGGGGGAGGTCAGTCATTGCCTAGTGGGACCTCAATCCCAACAGGTTTGCTGCTCCCGATGCTGGGAAATTGCAAAGTAATTCCCTTATTATTTGTATCTGCTATTTTTCCCCATATGTCTCATTAATAAGTTGGAAAGGCATCAGACTGGAGAAGATAGGAGAGCACTATAGGATAAGGAAAAAATGCTCAAATTGATATACTGTATATAAAATAAATGCACAAGGAAATCACAATGTGATGTATCAATGAGAAAATCAGTAGGAGCCATGAGGAGGATTCAAACCTATGCTCTGTATACTCCCAAGCACATGCCTTAGACCTCTACACCATGATGTGTTCAAAAGCAATGCAACCTGAGATTCAACTAAATCCTCTAGCGGTTCCAAGGCTTTAGCTCAAGCCAAGTCAGGATTTTCACCTCTCGTGGCTCCTTCTGATTTTCTAATGGATGCATCAGGTTAATGCGACATCTTTGTGCATTTAAAGAAAAGCGTTGGAGGTGAACTCCTTTTACCACACAATGTTGCATATTTGAGGGACATTTTCAAGTGCGAAATGCCGCTTGAAAATCCGTGTTCAAAAAAATGCAGAATGCTATATACTGTACAATTGAATTAAATAATGTTAACTAAATAAAGATATTTTAATTTGCAAGAGAATAATTTTTATAGAGTAAGCAATGCTTACCTTACACCTTAAGAATACATACTGGAATGAATCGGGCCAGTATATATGCCTACTAACATGTGCAACTGGAACAAATGTGGACATAGAGAATACTAGATAGTTTTCTTCAAGAAGTGCTGGTTCAACCGGACTGTGGCGGATCTGTTAGCTGCTGCAAGCAACAACCTGTTGGACCAAGTTGTCACAAGCCAAACCTGGCCCCGGGCCAGGCTTGTGGAGTAGAAAAACTCCCAGAACCCCATCCAGGTACATACCAGTACTGTAATAAGTTGTATTTCATCTCTCTACCCTTATATATATAGTGTATAGTATACATATCATTATCACATTTCCAAGAGCCCCTTCAGTGTTATTCATCTGTTACTTCCCCTCAACATTAATTTCATTGTGTTTGGATAATATATATTCAGATTTATATATTAATACTTTTATTCTGAAAAATGCTATAAAAATATACAGTATACTGTAACGGTTTATATCTATGACTTTGCATACTCAATATAAATTAATGTACAGTATACTAAATATAAATTAATGATTCATTGTTTGAATATGAATATAGTGTATGATTGACAAAGATTTATGAATATGACTGGGGGGGGATTTATTAAATGAGTCATAAATATGATCAAGTGTGGAGAGCAACTAAATGGTTAATGAATTAGTTAGCATTATTAAGGAAATGCCGAGGTGTGTGATAAATTTAACATTGTACAAGTACAGTATGAATCGGGTGGCAGCTGCAGCACCACGAAGAGGACTGATCAGGGCCATTTTCCCGCCCCTGTAACTAGTTGGTACTCCAGGAAGAGGATGCTGGACCTCAGACTATCATATGACGTCTTTTCTCTAGTTGGTAGCCTGGACTAATGTAGATTGCCTCATTGTTATTGCTGCTCAGGAACCTGGAGGACAATTTTAATTAGGTGTGGGCTCAAAATATCATCAGAAGTATATCATGAAGTCATAAAATTTGACAATTTGGTGGGCTTTTAGCATTTTGATACTGGATTCATTATTAATTTATGTCGTTAAATGTATTCATCTATGACAGTTATTTAGAGAAATTTCCAAAAATTTACGATGCACAAACTTCACTCAAACTTAATCAAAATTACATAGTACGTACAACTAGTTTAGAGCCGAGTATATTTTGTTAACTTAGAGGTTTTGGTAGAGTATTTTTTTATAGTGATATGACAACATTTAAGTAAATGTTCTAAAACAAATTATATAATCTCCTATAATGTAAAATTACATTAATATTTTATGAGCCTAATTCATGTTTTGATGTTACTGTACTGTACTTTGATAAATGTTTTGACTTTCTTAAATTATTAAGGCTTCAGAAATTTAAAGACAACTATCACTAATGTTCAATAACTGTCCAAGTGTTTAATAAAGTATAGTATGTTACCCAAACTCAGCCAAGTAGTCTTAAGTTTGGCTACCATAGATAGTACATATTTGATAAGTGGTGAGCATTGTGAACTTTATCATTTTGATTCTAGGCACAAGTAAAATAGGTGATTAGTGAGGAGTACTTACCAGAGAGTAGATTGTTGTGTGGCAGGTGATGGGGCTCTGACCAGCCTGACATATAGAGTGTATCTGGAGGCCACCTTGGGGTCACACACAATGTTTCCAATTACAACCCTTTTTTCACCATCCCATATTTCTACACGTAAGGTGCAACCTCTGTAATATAAGAGTATTTCATAAATTTTGGTTACTTTATAGTAAATATTTTGCCTACTTATGGTTTCAATGAGATATTATAGCTCCATAAACATTGACAGTTTATCAAATATATATTAAATGGAATTACTATACATAGAAAAATATTATATAGGATCACTGTATATGTTACCTTTATGGTAGGCTAGACACTTATAAAGTTTGTACCTAATTTGAACAGAATTCAGTTGATAATATGTAGACATTACAAACCTAATTCCATTAGCTTCACCCTCCACCATTCTGACGATATCCCTGACAACACGTTCAAGGAAATCCTGTGGCAGAAACACTTGCACACTAGTCTTGGCTCCTGGTAGAATCTTGTTTAACCATTGAGCTCCAGGTCCACCCTATTTATGTAAATAAATTATTAAATATTCATCATAAACAGGATTGCACTAAAGATTTTTTACATAAAATTATTAAAGATGGTCAGTTTTGTTGAGAAGTGTGAGCAAGGGTAAAGATAACAACCTGGGTGTTGTGTGCTGGCATCGGACGGTGTCCGTGGGCGAGATTGAGCAACCGGTTCTTACGCGCACGGTGCACTAGCCCCATAATGTGTCTAGCAAGCAAGGCTGCTGCTGCCTCATCCTCTATATCCTCGTAGTCGAAGAATTCTGGAACAGGAATTTATTCTTAGCCGTCTAGTAGGTGATGGGTCTGTACTTTTCTATTATATGTTGGCTCTACATCTAGATTCTCTAATAAAGTATACTTGACTGTAAATATTGTGATGGTCAATGATATTTTCCATGGTATATTTTTATAGCCATTATAACCCAACCTGTTTATTTTCCCTTAAATTTACAAATTAAAAAATATTAAAAGAATTATATATAATATCTATAATACTTGTTATAAATACGTTATCAGTATGGGAGGTCAATTGCATCGAACCCAAATGTAATAGTAGGCAAACCACTTTATACTGTATTATATACAGTAAGGTAATACAGCCATGGAATTGTTTAGCCACTAATAGCATAAATGCCAAGACAATACGCTAGTTTAAAACGTGGAGGAAAAAATGCCTCGGATAATAGGGAGCCTTGTTCCTGTTGCAGCCACTACGGATGATGACTGGTAAATTCAGGTAAATAACATACTGTATTGAGTTTATTTATTATCGACTCCATTTCTTTTCTGTGTTAGTGAAAAAGGTTACAAGAAGAACATAATGGGCTCAGGAACTGAACTCCCAAAAATTCATTTAGATACAGCATTGACTGTCCAAACTGCATTGTCCCACTTAGTTATGCATCTCCTTGTGGAATATCCTGATTTTCAGGATGATGGTACTGTGTTTTGCTTTCTTGGTGATAATGATACCTTTTGATATCGCTCACCTTGCATGCTTTTGTTCTTGTATTTGTATCCTCGGTGATATTTAATGCATTTTGAATATCTTGCATTACTGATGGTGCTACATAGTGTCCCCGGCTTTTAAGTAATTATAACAAAAAAAGCATAAAGTATTATGAGCTACTTTCATAGTTTCCTTACATCACTGACAGCAAGAGGTTTTAACAATGAGTGAAAGTTTGTTACCCCTGCACTCCCCATGCTCTGTCACTTTGTTAATAATAAAATAGGTATATACAGCAATGTGCTGCTGTCCTATTCAACACAAAGAATTAGTGTAGATTGGAAACTAGCCAAGTATATCAAATATCCCCATTATGCAGGATGGTTAGTCATACCATATATGGTATCAGGTGAGAGCATGAAATGCAAGTCTAATATATTAGCCTGCACTAGCAAATACAGTACTGGGTAGAGCACAATAATATCTTAAAATATTCTTTAATATATGAAGTAGTTACAGATCCTAAACCAAACCATTTGGTTTGAAATCATTGATAACAGGGCAATCACATATTGATGAGCATGTTTAGCTCTTGTTTTCATAATGTACAAGTAGTGTTCACCATTGAGGGATTCATTACCTGCAATCAAATGCCAGAGATATTGATATCCCAGCCCAGTTTAGGCAATTAGTGTCACTGCCTTGTGCTGTCTGTACATACAGTTCATGGTTCTAAGCATGTCATAACTCTACATATAGTTCCACAGTATAGGAATGAGGGGGGGGGGGATCAACTACCTCCCACAGGGTGGGTATGGGGGGGGTCCACTACTACCCACAGGATGGGTATGGGGTCCACTGCCTCCCACAGGATGGGTATGGGGGGGCAGGGGGGTCCACTACTACCTACAGAATGGGTATGGGGGGGCGGGGGGGGGGTCCACTACTACCCACAGGATGGGTATGGGGAATTCACTACCGCCCACAGGATGGATTATGTAGGTGCATAATAAATGAATTATTGTACTGCGAGTGCGTACTCGCATGCACATATTGATGAATAAAGATTAAGCGACCCAAGAGTCACACGCAAACGTGGCGACAGGGTGCGCAGTGTTTCGCAATCAACAAGTAACTATAGCCCACAGGACGTAAGTTCGAACCCTCGTCACGGCCCTTGTAGATTTGTTCATTTGATGCATCACTCTGTTGTGATTTCTGTATGTAACTATAGCCCTCTACCCAAAGGCTTGATTATTGGGTTATTATCGAGTGCAAAATGTCTAATAAAAAAACGGTATAATATTGACTTTCTAAAAAGTAGTATATAAAAGCTAGATAAAGCAGTTTAAAAATCTCCAATTTTGATGTTGATCTAACTGGTGGAGTCGATTGGTACATAGGTGGGGGGGGGGGGCCTACTTGTTTGACCTTGGTAAGCATCTTAGTTGCCAGGGAACAGTCCAGCCATGGCTCTGTTTTGTCTACTGTCTCTGAACTTTTGTTGAACAAAACTTGCATATTACACATCAGTTTACTCCATTTGTTTTAAAATAACTTTTTTCTTGCAATGTTCACTATATATGTGTGTGTGTGTAATATATATAATACACACACATATATACTGTAGTGAACAAACTGCGTAATATGCAAGTTTTGTTCAGCAAAGAGGTTCAGAGGCAGTACACCAAACATTGAGCCATGTTACCATATAATATATATATATATATATATATTATATATATATATATATTATATATATATATATATATATATATATATATATAAATATTATATACACACATTATATATATATATAAATATATTATATATACACATTATATATATACATATATAAATAATATATTATATATATACATATAGTATAAAACCCCAAGGTCTTCTCAGAATACTTTTTATTTTCTTCTCCGAGGCTATGGGTCCCCACATTGGTGCCAGAGGTGGTACCCTCACAAACTTTTATATATATATATATTATATATAATATAATATATACAAGCACCTAATTTTACACACAATGGTAAAAGTGTGTGTAGTACAACAATGTTTAGAGAACAATGAAGTTACTCGAGGCTAGTTTGTGAGCTTGTCTTTGGACTGCTGTAGTGATGGCCTTGTCATGTGGAGGCGGCAACAAAGTTGCAAGTAGCACGGGCTATGGTGAGCCCGTAGTGGACTTACAGCCCCGCTTTTGTGTCAGGTAACTGCATTTAGGAGTAAATTAGGTATATTTTGTAGTTGCTCTGCACAGGTAATTAGTTTTATCATGTTTTGTTTATTAATATTTTTTTTCTTTTTTATACTATACGGTGTTGTATAAGCATTTTTTCTGAAGTCACACGACCGCCCCTCGCGGTCACCTGTCCCTCAATAGAATTCTTGACGACTCTGATACTTTTGATATCGTTCGCCTTATGCGTTTTTGTTCTCATATTGGCATCCTTGGTGATATTTAGCGCCCTCTGATTATTCCGCACATATGATGGTGCTACATAGCCTTCCCGGTTTGGTGCCTTCTTTTGATAATTACTTACTTTCTGAAGTCACAATAATCACGGGCAGCGGAGATGTATTAATATAATGAAGATTTTTGTTTAATTTCAAGGTGTGGCTCACGTTTCATGAGGTTGGGTGGCTTACCTGAGCTGAGGTGAGACATTTGCGTCTTGTAAGTGTTTTGTCGCACCACGCGAAGCATCTTGCTATGGTTGTTGGTGGAGGTGGTGTTCACACACTACTATTGGCTTCCCACGCCTCACTGCCACTCTCACGATGCTTACGAAACGAATAGTAAGTAAAAACTAACCTGCATCAGACCTTATATACTAATGGGCGGCTGTGACGTCGGGGCCCCGCCTACAGGTCCTGCTCTCTGATTGGTCAAAATAGTTGCATATAACATGTGAGGAATCACTTGCAATTCAACACTGTTATCACTTTTACTGTTTATTAATCCGATCAATAGCTCGTAGTCTGACCATCTTCAGGCGTTTAAGAGTATTATATGCACGTGTTTAATAATATAATAAACCTCACTGAAAAACTTTGGCGAGTTAATTTTGTAAGTGAGAGTAAGCAACTGGGGGAGGAGAACCAGCTTGCATAGTGCCATTGGGACAATTAATTCACAAACTGCTGTAAACCCGTCTCCTCTCGACTCTCTTGTCGTCATTAACTCGAACTTATTACTGAAGTTGCCCTTCTTAAGTTTCGTGAAACAAGTTTCAGATATATGTAATAATATATCTGAAACTTGTTTGTTTCAAGTTATATAATAATAATTATATTATAATAATATAATATAATTATTATTATAATTATATTATAATAATATAATTATTATTATTATGTATATATAGGAGGGGTACCATCTCTGGTGCAAGTGTAGGGACCCATAGCCTCGGAGAAGAAAATAAAGAGTACTCGGAGAAGACCTTGTGGATCCTCACTGAACACTGATATTTTCTTCTCCTACCACCCTTATTCTTTTAGTGTGTGTATATATATATCTAACTTTATTTTAAAATTTCATTACACAAAAAGGGTTACAACATTGGTGATCAAGGTCTCTGTATTTACGTGACTTGGCTGCTTCCCGGTGATTGGCAGCACCTGCCTGTGCGGCACTGAAGTCAACATAGGTGTTGGCTAAAGTTGAAACGCAAGTATAGTCCCACAGCAACTGTCTACCAGGGGTTCACCGTGATCCCATTTGGACGATCGACAGGCTCATCAGAGTTGCGGGGGCATTAGGTAACGGGGCTCTCTCTCTGCTGGACAGCCAGCTGTGGTAAGGCTTCTCTTAATAATTTCGTTAACCTCGCCGTGTGTTGCGTGTCATCCTCCTGTCCTTTGGCAGAGAAGGCCATGTCGTCCGTATCTGTCGGCCTCTGCCTCGCCGCAAATACACCTGTATTCGGTGTGGATTGGGGCAGCGAGGCGGAGAGCCACAGCAATACGGAGGGCCTGCGGTGTGAGACGGGTGCAGGTTGCTGACATTGGGGTTGCTAATAGGAAGTCACCTGCATGGGGAGCTGCTACAGCTCTAAGTCGGGCATTGTCATGTGGTGTTGTCGCAGCTTCTTGGTCGGCAATGGGGCGATCCCAGCTGGATTGCTTATGAGCTTCAAAAGGCGGTGGTTGGGGTGCTGGTCCTGCTATTGTGTGCCTACAAGCAACACTTAGTGGGCCAGCCAGAGGCTTAGGGCCCGGGCAGGAATATCCCTGAAAAAATAGGTTACTAGTCTCCAGACTATTGTGTATCCATTGATTCTGGGACGCCAAGCTTCAGGGATTGATCAATTCAGATACTTGCGCCTGTTAAATAATGTATACATTAAGTTATCAATTTATGCTTCACTCGCGCCAAATACGCAATGAATGCAACAGCCGCTCGAGTACTGTAATTGCGTGGTTACCTCAAGCAGCCAGCTGAAACCGGTTTGTGCTTCATTCGTGTCCTCTGCTTCATCCATGTAATGTAAATACCAATAATTGCCTACAGACCCTAACCACCTAACCTAACTTAATCTAGGCCAACTACCTTTCACCAATTACGTGAGGGAGTCACAATTGGGTCTGACTCTCTTAACAGGACCAATAAGACCGATCCGATCAGTCTATGACCGCGCCCTATCTCAGTACAGTCACCCTGCAAAGTTGAGGAGCCTAGCCCCTAACGTCTGGCCTTCAACTTTGGACAGACAGACATTATCTCTAAGACGTCGATAAATGATTATTCATATTTTGAATGAAGAGCATTTTAAAATTGATTAATGCATCTTTTGTGTCTGCCGCGGAATGAATTTAACCTCTAGGGAGCCATTGGACAACTTTTGACTCGTGTTTTGAGGACGAATTGCATTATTTCGCGGTGTTAATCACTAGACTCGTGAAGTGCTTTATAAGAATCCTGAAAATATTGAGGTTTGGATATTAATGAAAAGTAGACATATTTTTGTTTAACAAATGACACAGCAATGTCAAAGTAGATATAAAGGTGTGATCCAATACTTGAGAGATTTATTTTATTTGAAGATTATATTCTCATTTCAGGGACAAGAAAGGGTCCCATACGATCAGGTTCATCTCTCTCTCTCTCTCTCTCTCTCCCCCCTCTCTCTCTCTCTCTCTCTCTCTCTCTCTCTCTCTCTCTCTCTCTCTCTCTCTCTCTCTCCTCTCTCTCTCTCTCTCCCTCTCTCCCCTCTCTCCCTCCCTCTCTCCCTCCCTCCCTCCCTCCCTCCCTCCCTCCCTCTCTCTCTCTCTCTCTCTCTCTCTCTCTCTCTCTCTCTCTCTCTCTCTCTCTCTCTCTCTCTCTCCCCCCCCCCTCTCTCCCTCCCTCTCTCCCTCCCTCTCTCTCTCTCTCTCTCTCTCTCTCTCTCTCTCTCTCTCTCTCTCTCTCTCTCTCTCTCTCTCTCTCTCTCTCTCTCTCTCTCTCTCTCTCTCTCTCTCTCCCCCCCCTCTCTCCCTCCCCGTCTCTCCCTCTCTCTCTCCCTCTCTCCCCCCCTCTCTCCCTCCCCCTCTCTCCCTCTCTCTCTCCCTCTCTCCCTCCCTCCCTCCCTCTCTCTCTCTCCCTCTCTCCCTCCCTCTCTCTCTCTCCCTCTCTCCCTCCCTCCCTCCCTCCCTCTCTCTCTCTCCCTCTCTCCCTCCTTCTCTCCCTCCCTCCCTCTTTCTCCCTCTCTCCCTCCCTCTCTCCCTCCCTCCCTCCCTCCCTCTCTCCCTCTCTCTCTCTCCCTCCCTCCCTCCCTCCCTCCCTCCCTCCCTCTCCCCCCCCCCCCGGACAATCGAGAATCCCGGACGGAACAGAAATGGTTGGCCACATTTCCTTTCACCTAATACAATACAATACAATACAATACAATACAATACAATTTTATTTAGGTAAGGTACATACATACAATAAATATTTACAAGGATTGTTTACTTAGGTATAGCTAGTACATACAATGCCTAAAGCCACTATTACGCAAAGCGTTTCGGGCATGATAAACTTAAATGACAAGCTTAATACTAATTGAGCATAATGAGTAGAATGAAAACAAGAAATGAAAACATAGATGAAAAAGCAGCACAAATACAATTATGTCGACAAACAGCGCTCTTTAAAGAAAAAAACAGACATTGGTTGACAATAGAAGGGTAAGGTAGGTTACAGGGAATTTATTAGGTATAGCTTCGCTTTTAACTTAAACTGGTTGAGAGAGGTACAGTCTTTAACATGGTTGGGAAGGTCATTCCACATTCTGGGCCCCTTGATTTTTAGAGCATTTCTAGTTTGATTAAGTCGTACTCTAGGAATATCAAAACTGTATTTATTTCTGGTGTGATGCTCATGGGTTCTGATACAACCTTCTATGAAGCTTTTGAGATCAGGATTGGCATTATAGTTTAGCGTTTTATATATGTATAATACACATGAGAGAATGTGCAGTGACTTAATGTCTAACATATTCAGAGATTTAAGTAGGGGTACCGAGTGATGTCTGGGGCCAGAATTGGATATTGTCCTAATAGCAGCTTTGTGTTGAGTAATTAGAGGACGTAAGTGATTTTGGGTAGTAGAGCCCCAAGCACAAATACCATAGTTGAGATATGGATAGATAAGGGAGTAATAGAGAGTCACCAGGGCAGGGCGTGGTACATAATATCTGATCTTAGAAAGAATGCCCACAGTTTTTGAAACTTTTTTTGATATGTTTAGAATGTGTCCCTGGAAATTAAGCTTGTGGTCAATGAGAATGCCAAGGAATTTGCCATCTAATTTGTTACAAATTTGGGTATTGTTTATTTTGAGATTTATTTGATTAGAGGATTTATTGCCAAACAGAATGACTCTGTTCACCTAACAGTGAGTAGATGCTCAGGAGTTAGCTTTTTTGTGGGGTTGCATCCTGGTTGGGGTCAATAAATCGATCCAGGGGGGGGGGAAGAGTGTATTCATACACGTTTTGGCGCCTCAATAAGCGCCAAAACGTGTATGAATACACTCTGGCTTCCTGTCCCTCGACACAACGAATTATTATATAGCCTAAGGTCTCGCTGGACTGGTTTGAGTCAGTGAATTCTGGGACTGAATAGCATAAGGTCAGCTTGGAGCCATGAGAGTTGCCCCGCGCCTTATAATCTGCCTTATTTTGTTTATTTCTTAAATAAAGAGCTCGCCCTTTGGTACACTGAAGAAATGAAATGCAGGCAGTAGATGTATAGACAGTGTAGTGTAAATACTCAGTATGGTGGCTTGCTGGATGTTTCCAATAAAGCTCATTAACGTTAAAGAAATGTAAAATTCTTTTACATTTTTTTACAAACAAGACGATCATTGTTAATAAATGATGATCATTGAAAATCATCATTGCTATGTACCCTCTTAACCTCAATGTACCTTCTTGTATATAAATAATAATAATAGCAATAATAATAATAAATAAATAAATAAAACAGTAAACTGGCAACCTAGTGTACCGTGAATGGAATTGTTAATGGTGTTGGGTTTGGTCTCGTACCACTTTGGGGTGTCGCAAGACCTTGGCTGGTTCTCAGCAGGTATTCTACACACACCTTTATCTCGTGTGGCAGTCATGCCCGTCCTTCATCGCCCGGGCTGTGATCCCACCAGGAATCTGCAGGCACCTGCGCATCAATATAGACCAAATGAACTGCAGACTGTATAATTAGTTCCCGTGTTTACACACACACACACACACACACACACACACACACACACACACACACACACACACACACACACACACACACACACACACACACTCACTCACTCACTCACTCACTCTCACACTCTGGAAAGGGGGGGGGGTTACCCGGTAATTACTCAGCACGGTAGCTAAGTAGTTACCTAATACAGCGGGAAAATTCAAATTTCTGCTCAGTAGGATATAACAATTCTAATTTCAATAGTATAAGTAATATTTTTTAATGAATCAAGCAATTCTATATCATTTTTAAATAATGACTTCATCAAGGTTGCCTTATCATAGTTGCTATGAATTAAGAATTACCAGCTGAACATTTTATTAACAAACTTTAGTGGTGTTTTCGACCTGTGTAGATAAATGTCTCCCTCTACAGTTGGAATTAAAAGCCTCTCTAGGAAATGTTTTTGAATACGGCTCTGAGCAAATGTTGAAATTCTTGACTCAACCGGTTAACATGAAATAACATGGTGTTATTTCATTTCGTATATGTTGGTTGAACTATTTGTTTCAGAAACGCTATTGTGATTTAATCTCGGAATTACATTCTTGTTAGTTTTCGTATTAAAAGGCTCTCTGCTGCACACATTTGCAATATTCTTATGTAATTGCGATCTGATTGGTTACGTAGCCTACCTTACCTTGAGGTTACCTTGAGGTGCTTCCGGGGCTTAGCGTCCCCGCGGCCCGGTCGTCGACCAGGCCTCCTAGCTGGTTGCTGGACTGATCAACCAGGCTGTTGGACGCGGCTGCTCGCAGCCTGACGTATGAGTCACAGCCTGGTTGATCAGGTATCCTTTGGTGAAGCCTATGATGAAGGCTGAATTTATTATTTAGTGTACAACACAAGGGAAGTTTTAGATTAGGAGGATAAGACGTACATACCATCCTTAAATAAATAGTGAATACGCAGCTATATATTATAAATATTTGTTTGAGTAAAATTAGAGTACACGCCCTAATAGCTGACCAATGGTGTGCCAGTTGCTTGGTGGGTAGACCCGCGTGAGGACCAATCAACGAAGGCTTAGTCTTGGCGCCGCGGTCGGCCAAATGTCACTTGACAACGTAAAAATATATCATGAATACTAGTATTACTGCGTCATCGTGTTGAGCTAAGCCAGGGTGTTCCACTGACTGAAGGGTGAGACGTTTTGTGTGTACGTGCGCAGTTCTAGTCCACACATCGCTGTGTATGTGGACTTAGGGTAATTATATACCTGCGTGCACATACATTAATTATACCAGTTGTGCACAAATAACTGATATAATTACATGTCTCGAGCGTTCACAACGTCACTAAAATGATGTACTAAATTGCCCGAACTTAATTTAACCGAGTATTGAAATTAGGTACTGAACCTAATTCGGTACCCATGAATAGATTTTTTATTACAAACAGTTTTTGGCCTTAGGGGATTTATACGTCAAAAAACGATGTTTTACTTGAGAGGACGGGTTGTACATGAACACGTGCACATACTTGTATATGGCTTGTATATACGTGCACATAACTTGTATATGACTTGTGTGCACGTGTAAATACTTGCATATGGCTTGTATGCACGTGCACTTACAGGTACTCATATACATGTGCACATTAGGGCGCTGTATTGCAGTAGTCAGTGGAGTCTGTTCATTACCGAAAGATCCACAGTTCGCTTCGCACGGCAGAACAGTGAGGCTTGGAAACGTTTCCTTTCATCTAACAGTAAATATAGGTACCCGGGAGTTGGGAAACTGTTGTGGATTGTATCCTGGGAAAGGTCAGTCGTTGAGCTAGGTCTTATGAAGACCATAAAACACTTACCGGGCTCGCTGTCCCCACAATTGGAACCAAACAGCAGCACAGCTGGGGAAAATGAAACTAGTATTTGAGTGGTTAATGCCTTAATGTTTACTGAACATAGCAACACTTCCGTAAGTTACCTGCTACATAGACTCCTCGGCATGGCGCCTTTTTTTGAGAATTACTTCCGTAAGTTCCCATCGTCATCGGAGATGCTTTTAATATGACGTTAAATTCTGAACTAAACTAATTTAAAGTTGCATTTTTCTAGATAATTTCCCAGTGTCATCACATGAACCTAAACACACTACTGTATCAAATTATTAACAAAAGCAATTTAACTCAAATATTCCATATACAGAAATTGTTTACAATTATTGGATAATTAGAAATACGTTTGAAATGCATCAATTAAGTGATTAGAAATCACTTAATTGATGCATGGATGCTAACGTGTATGGTATAGCCTCAGGCATTGTGGCTTACAGGTAACTTGTGAGTTGATGAACACTAGAATGCCACATGCTGGCAAATGTCAAAGGCGGGAATGGTTAACTAGAGCGTTGGGAACTTGTAGTGGATACGGGTGGTGATGGTGGAAGCTGCTTGGTGGAGGCGCAGGAGGAGGCGGTACTGGTGCACCTCCATCTCCAAATCTGCGCTGCAAAAGGTAAACCAGAGTTGAGTGTCGTGTGATGACTCTGCTTACTGGTGAAACCATTAAATCTTGATTACAAATTACAACTGTACTCCATGACACTTGCTCTGGACACACGAACGGACTAATATCTTACACATACACACACACACGTAAGACCAATCCTGGAGTATGCGGCCCCCAGCATGGAGCCCGTACCTTGTCAAGTATATTACGAAGCTGGAAAAAGTTCAAAGGTATGCCACTAGGCTTGTCCCAGAACTGAGGCATGAGTCACAAGGAAAGGCTGCGTGAACTGCACCTAATGTCGCTAGAAGACACAAGAGTTCGGGGAGACATGATCACCACATACAAAATTCTCAAGGGAATTGACAGGGTAGACGAAGACGGATTATTTAACACGGGTTATATACTTCCAATACCTATATTCCTTTTCCAACCTATATTTTCCAAGTAAGTTTTCTTCCATCTTGCTCTGCTGAAGTCAAATGAATTATTACATGTTCACAATTGGATGAGTACAATTAGGTAAGGGAGAGGGAGTTGTCAGGAGAAGCACCAAGCCATTACTACTATATAGCACTGGGAAGGGATCAGGATAAGGATTTGGGATGGGACGGTGCCCAACCACTTGGACGGCCGGGAATTGAACGCCGACCTGCAGGAAGCGAGAGCGTCGCTCTACCGTCCAGCCCAAGTGTTTGGGCTGGACCCTCTTACCATTAAGACAATAGTGTCAGTAACGAATTTCATAAATTATATCGACCAAAACCTAATCGGGATATTTCTGTAAGTGGAACAATACTAAATAGATTTTCAAAAAGGTAAGCAAAAGATATACAACATACAAAAAACAAACTTGGGAGTGTTGTACCACTAACCTGGAGAGTTACAGCCCCGCTCCTGTGCCAGGTAAGTCCACTACTGGCTCACCATAGCCCGTGCTGTTTGAAACTTTCTGTTTCCAGTAGCTGAATCTTAAACAACAACAACAAACTAACCTGGACACGTGGTGGTGAGGCGTGTATTCCGGGTGTAAACATGTCAAGGCGTCTTCCTCTGACGCTCTCTCCACCGCTCCACCTGATAACCAATCTTACTTTCTTAACAATATACCTGTAGTCATTAAAGTTTACACATTCATATTAGTCAACTAATTTTTCTTATCAGTAAGATTGATTTGAAGATCAATAAAGTTATGTATCGGCCGATATATATCCTTACTTAAATTCAACTTAATTGACTCGTGAAGTCTGCTGGCTTTATAAGGAAATGTTTGAAAGGTCTCACCAAAGTGTGTGGTGGTGTAGCAGGTTGAAGAAGAGACGTAGTGTTGGTCAGGACTAAGAGAGTGTACAACTGGTCGGTCATGATAGCCACAGTCGTCTTCCTCTCCCTTCTCCTCCTCCTCCTTGAGGTGTCCCCACGTCTGCTGCTGCACTCCTTCTTCCGCACTTCCTGCCACACCCTTACCTGTTGAACACACATGATAGACCTCGCAGGCTCGCACTGTCTCCAAGTTTCTTATCTCATAAGTACTACGTCATTAACTACAGTACTGTAATTATATCACTTCCTTGTAATTTGCCCACACAAATGAGGTAAATACGAAACGAACCTAATTCATCGCTAATATAAATTGCTTACATTAAATTAAGAACATTGTGGTTCAATTCTTCCTCAATCCATTATGTTATTCTCTAACATAGTCTTCCATTGCCCAGAGCGCAATAAAGATGTTTATATCTTCGATCAGTTAGAAGAGCATATGCAAATTAAGTGCAACTGCATAATTAACCCTTTCACTGACGAACGACCACTTAAGAAGGCCTACATGGAGTCAATCAGTACCTAACCTTAATAATAAGAATTTGTATTAAAGATTGTTATCATAAGATAACCCAATATAGTAATTATACACGACAAGACAGAGCTAGCGCATGTCAGGGACGGGCAGGATCCCTGAATGTAGTGTGCATGTTCACTCTTTATTGTCACGCTTATTCACTGGAACAGGAAGGTAGCAGCTCTTGGGTCTCTTGTTGTTTCAATTGCCCGACCACTTAGACTTGCGGTAGAGTGACAGTCTCGCTTCATGCAGGTTGTCGTTCAATCCCCGACCATCTTCCAAGTGATTTGGCCACCATTCCTATCCTCTTTCCTATCCTAAATGCTTATTATCGTACCCCTGGCCACTCTATCGTGCCCCGTTCCACACCAATTAATATTCCAGAGATCCTTGTGCACAGGAATCTTACCAGATATATGGAAAACGGCAAACATAGTACCAATCTATAAAAATGATAGTAAAGAGGAACCGCCAAACTATAGACCCGTGTCATTAACAAGCGTGGTTGTCAAAACACTAGAAACAACAGTTAAAGCTAAATGGGTCGAACACCTAGAGAGTAATGACATAATAACGGACAGACAGTATGGTTTCCAAACAGGAAGATCCTGTGTAACAAATCTACTTAGTTTTTATGATGCAGAGATACTACAGGAAAAATGTTGTTAGAATGACTGTGTCTATCTGGACCTAAAAAAGGCTTTTTATAGTCCCCCACAAGAGGCTGTTCTGGAAACTGGAACATGCTTGAGGGGTGACAGAGAGGCTTCTGACATAGATAAACAAAATTTTCTCTGACAGACAGATGAAGCCAGTAATCAGAGACAATGTATCTGACTGGAGGAGTGTTACTAGCGGAGTACCACAGGGTTCAGTTCTTGCACCAGTAAAGTTCATCGTCTGCATAAACGATCTACCAGAAGGAATACAGAATTATATGAACGTTTTTCGAATGCTGCTAAGATACTGGGGAAGATAGGAGACACATACGATTGTAATGCCCTTCAAATTGATCAAGATAAGTGCTAGGAGCGTCAAGTGGCAAATTGAATTCAAATAAATGCCATGTTATGAAATGTAGAATCGGAGAAAATAGACCATACACAACTTACAAATTATGTGGAAAGGAATTACAGAACTCTGATAAAGAACGAGGCCTAGGAGTGGTTTCTGATAGTAAGCTGTCGCCAGAGGAACACATAAAGAACATTGTGAGAGGAGCGTATGCGTCGCTTTCCAACTTCAGACTTGCTTTTAATTATATGAATGGTGAAATACTAAAGAAACTGTTCATAACTTTTGTGAGACCAAAATTTGAATATGCGGCAGTTGTATGGTGCCCAAGTCTCAAGAAGCACATAAATAGACTGGAAAAGTGCAACGGCATGCTACAAAATGGCTTCCGGAACTGAAAAACGAGAGTTACGATGACAGACTAGAAGCGTCAAAATGTCATAACTAAAAAATAGAAGAAAAAGAGGTGATATGATCACCACTCACAAAATAATAACAGGGAATCGACCAAATTGTCAAAATGGAATTCCTGAAACCAGCAACTTAATGAACAAGAGAACACAGATTCAAGCTAAGGAAAAATATTAGAAAGTTTTCTTTTGCAAACAGTGGCAGTCGGTTGGAACAAACTAAGTGAGAAGGTGGTGGAGGCCAAAACCGTCAGTAGTTTCAAAGCGTTATACGACAAAGAGAACTGGGAAGACGGGACACCACGAGTATAGCTCTCATCCTGTAACTACACTTAGGTAATTACACAACCAATACACACAAACAACACCCACATACACATAAAACCCCAATAGTACATTACTTACTGTTCTGAGTTGGAATAAGATGGAGAGAAGTGTGACCTGTGTGCGCGTACAGTGTGGGAGAAGAAAGATCTCCCTCCTGGGGATCCCACCATGACTCTTCACACACGATCAAACTGTCTCCAGCAAACTTCTCCTCGAACAGTGTTTGCCCAATCGTCAACTGGGGCTGGTAGTCACTTCTCTCTTGCTTGAGCGCCAGTGTCGCATGGTACTCATGAGAGCTGGTTGTGCCCTCCACTTCAGAACACATTACTTGGGTTGGTAATGCTTGGTACTCGTGCATCATATGGACTCTTGGTACATCATGCTGCTGGTGAGAGTCGACAATGTTCCCCGGTTCAGAAGATGTCACCAGGACTCCCGGTATTGCCTGGTACGGAGCTTCTCTACTCTCTCTAACCTCGGATGGCGCCTCTTGGATAATCGGGAGAGTGTAGTACTCCTGGCCATCTTTCGTATATATATTATGAAGAGGTCCGAAAATAAGAGGCGATAACTTTCGACTCTGACACTGGTTTCGACCTGTTGAAATGGTTTTGTTATTCTAGACGCATGTAACTTGGGTGTGTAGCGAGTATAAACAATATACTCGCTCCAGACTCGTCTCAGCATCCTCCAATAGGTTGGAAGGATGGAAGGAATGTTAACTGTAATTAGGGAAACGGTATGAGTGACTATTCAATAGTTAATATTCAATATTAAAAATAATAATAATAATAAAATAAATAAATGCTTATTCAGGTAAGGTACATACATACAAGAGGTTTTACAAAAATTTATAGATTTTAATAATTGTTATTATTGGTAGTAGTAGTAGCAAGAGAAGTAGTAGTAATTGTATTATTATTAGTAGTAGTAGGAGTAGTATTGGTACTATTATGATTATTGGTAGTTGTTGCAGCATTACTAGAAGTAAACAACATTGTTGTGTCTCACAACTTGTGTTACAATTCCATACTGATGCGCCTTCAACAGAAAGGCAATAACTGTTTAAGAGAAATACAACAGTTTCAATTGATATATTTGTAATGTATAAAGATAAAATTAAGCAGCATACAATTTATTAAGCATGTTTTTATCATGTTCATGAAGTAGTAGTAGTAGAAGTAGTGGTGGTAGTAGTGGTAGAAGTAGTAGAGATAGCAGTATTAGTAGTAATATAGAAACAGTAGTAATAGTAGTAGTAGTAGTATAAATATTAGTAGAAGTAGTAATAGTAGTAGTAGCAGCAGAAGACTTTAGTGGTAGTAATACTATAATATTTACGTGATTTCAAAATGAAACATATCATGACGTCCACATAAACTGTCACGGTGGAAAAAGAGGCAGAGATATAATACTTACTTGAGTTTATGTGAGAGCCACTAACACTAATGGCCTTGACGAGGACAGGACGCCTGCGGCTTGTCTAGGCTCCCCCAGTTGCCTTGATCTTTTCCAACTGAACTTTAAAGGCTAACAATATTTTGTCATTAACAGCTTCGTCGGGTAGGCTGTTCCATGGGTTAATAACCCTGTGGGTGGTAAAGCACCTCGTGTTCTCAGTCCTACATTGTTGCTTGTTGTGCTTGAGACCGTTGCTCCTTGTTTGTGATACACCTGACTTTTTAAATACATTTTCCGGATCAACGTCTTCCAATTTGTTCAGTATTTTAAACGTTTCAATAAGATCCGTCCTGTCATGCCTGGTTTGTAGTGATGTTAACCCTGTGGCCTTCAACCTTTGGGCTGGACGGTAGAGCGACGGTCTCGCTTCATGCAGGTCGGCGTTCAATCCCCGACCGTCCAAGTAGTTGGACACCATTCCTGCCTCCCGTCCCATCCCAAATCCTTATCCTGACCCCTTCCAAGTGATATATAGTCGTAATGGCTCGGCGCTTTCCCTCTGATAGTTCCTTCCTTCCTTCAACCGTTCCTGATACGGGAGTTGACTTATCTCTGGAATGATTTTTATTGCCCGGTGTTGCATTTTCTTCAGAGGAGCTATGTCTTTCTGAAGATGAGGTCTCCATGCTTGGATACAGTAATCCAAATGGGGACGCATCAGAGTTATACAATTGAACCATTACCTTCTTTTCCTTGAAATCGAAGGTAATCTGCCCGAAACGCTGCGCGTACTAGTGGCTTTACAAGATTGTAAATACTATGCTATGTATTCTCTCTAACCTAATGTACCTTCTTGTATATAAATAAATAAATAAATAAATAAATAAATAAGGTACGCTTGATTATTCCAAGTGTTTGGTTAGTTTTTATTACTGCTGCTCCTACCTGCTGTGCAACTTTTACTGAGTGGTGGATATTGACTCCAAGGTCCTTTTCTTCATCAATCTGGCGTAATGTAATATTATTTATTTGGTGGTTGTGGCGTGGGTTGTTGTGCCCCACATGAAGGGCCTTACATTTGTCAATATTAAAAAACATTTGCCAGTCATCTGACGATACTTGACGATTATTTGAGTCAGCTTTTGCAAGCGAACATTATGAAAACATCTTTTAAACAAGACCAAATACATCAACCCAGAAGCATATGTGTCTTTGCCGCTTCAGCTGATGACAGGAATCATTCAGCTGGTGGTGGCCATGATAGTTCACCTTCCAGTGGTTCATGACGGAAGGTGGTCAGTAAGGACGTGACGAGCGTCCAGACGCCACCACGTCAAACACAGATATATTATTTAACAATGTACGAGTTCTCTTCGTGTAGTTTTTTGTAATACACAGAAAAGTGCAGCTAGAAGCAAATGACTTGACGATTGTTAGCAGGCTAACGAGCTCTCATACAGCTCGTCGACTTAAGCCTTACTCTGTAAGGTTTCCTGTAACACGATTCACCAACTGGTTTACAATCAGATCCATAATTACTATGTGGTGGACAGTTAAGGATTGGTGCTTAAGCATCTTTCCTTGCCCAGGGCTCGACTAGGCTTGAGCCTGTCCGTTGTACCACTAGGATTTTAATGGCAGTAGCGGCGTGTCCGCTGTCAGGGAAGAACTAAAGAAGAATGAGAGGGTATTTAACAAACTTCTTTAGATCTCTAAGAAAAAGTAGTGAGAAGACAAGTTTGGAATCAAATTATTTTATTATAATACTGAAAGCGGATAATTTTTGTAACAAGTGTTCAGAAGCTGGGACGAGTATTTAGGAAACCGCAAGAGATGTGATCCTATCAATAACCTTGTGTAACAGACAAAGAATGAAGGATACTTTGGACAATAAACTGTGTAACTAGCTCATCAAGACTGTAACTTGCTTAGCTAAATGAATGTTGGGGTTCAGTTCCTGAAGCCCATTATGCGCCCCTGTAGTTCCCACTACCGCCCACAGGATGGGTATGGGGTGCATAATAATTGAAATAAAAACTAAAAACGATGTGAGCTGTCGGTTGGTTTCAAGCCTATTTTGTGTCCTTAATGAAGGTGGTGATATTTAAGTGCATACAACAATGAGAGGGTTGTTATGAGATGGTCGGTAGTGTAGCTCTCCGACTGACTGATGACATCTGTGTAGACCTTGATGGCTGTACCCTGGGCGAGTACCTTCACAAACAACGCCAGCTGGTGAGCATGTTTATATCAACCTCCTGCAGGAACTTTATGACTGACCAAAGTGTTCTGTAACCAGCATAACGACCTATATAAATATATACAGCAAAATATAAAATATGAACACTGCATCACTCGAGAGGATTTATATAAATATTAACGAGAAATTGTCAGAATCATAAATGAGTTAGTTAGATAAATTTTGAAAATTATATAAATTTGGAAACATGTATACCTGAGAGAGGTCCTAGCGTGTTGTAGTTGACCGCCGTGTTTGGACGGTCCTCAGTGTTAGGTGGTGGAGGGCGGTGGAGAAGGCCACTCCAGCCGGGAGCTTCCTTTATCTCTACTTCCACCATCACACACGACGGTAAGGGTAAGTGCGACACTTGGTTGACCTTGGGGACTCCAGGCCAGGGAACTGACCACTCCCACCACTTGCTGCCGCCCCTTACTGTACAACCTTCCTCCTCGCCCATACCTTCACCGTCACCCGCCTCGGTGGACACTGCTGCCTGATGACACACAGCTGCGTCAGGTGTGAGCGGACGTGGGTCCTGGAGCGTGTTCGGTGTGGGTACAGGCCAGTCATTCGTGGGTGTAGATGGGCCACGACACGGAGAACCAGATTCACACATTGTATGGAAGACGGCAAAAATGATGGTAAGGGATGGACGAGAGTAATGGAGGTAGGGTTAACTGGTGTTTGGCAACATACATTCAGGTCGGGAGTCGTGAACGACAGCCACGAGGTCTCCTCAAATACCACTCACGACCCAGGGTGACAAGACGCAGGAGAGCGGGTAGAGCGCCGCTCACAAGTCCGTCATCCACGCTGCTGATCTAAGGAGTGACTTGGGGTGACATCACCTAGACCGGAAAATACACACACGGATAATATAATATACCCGCTCCTGTATAAGGAAATGTATATGTTTATCTCTCAGAATGTTTTGTAATATGTTTATTGTTTGTGATGTGTGTCTATGTATGTATTAACACGATGTACTGAACGGGGTGAGAATAGCTTGAGCTACCTCATTCCTTTGTGTGTATTGTACCTCAATAAACTTATTTCAATTTCAACTCCTGTACCCAACAAGACTAACTGAGATACTCTTTAGCAACGCAACAATACACACATGGCATATCTGGAGGCACCTAAAGATTCAAATACACGAAATAACCCTTTCTTCGTCTGTGATTCAAACACGTTATGGCGATAAAAGTTTATTACTAAGTTTAATTATTGTTCAATTTAATTATAAACTGTAAAAAAAATTATATTGATTCCGATCTATTTGTTGCTGCCGGAGGCGGTTAGTTTATTGTGCACCCAATACTCATCCTGCGAGCAGTAGCGCAAAAAGGATTACAGAGGGCACAAAAGGTCTTGATCAGACCTCAACGGAGATTATTACATTAACAATTTTATCTATCCTCCACACCTTATAATTACAATGTCAGCTAGTTACAGAGAATGCTCTATTTCAAGAGCTATATATTTACAGTAATTATGATGAATTAATGAAATAACGAGCACTTCAATAGTGGCTAAATTAACCTTTGCACATTCCTTTTGGTAAGTATAATATGGGTAATTAACATTGGTGAAGTTTTACCCTGGGTAAATAACTTGATAACATTAACGTTGAAAGTTAACAGTGCATTGTAACTTGTTGATTTAAATAACTTGAAAGTTTAACATCGTGAAGTTAACCTTGTATATTAAACTATAGTAAGTGTACTACGGGTAAATTTAATAATGTGTAATTTCCAGAGAGTAAATCTAACAATGGGGAATTGCATTGGTGAAAGTGCTACCTTGGGTAAGTTAACAATGTAATACAGTAACATTGTATGAGGGTTAACATTGTATTACCGGATGGTAGGTCCAGTGGAGCCCCCGGACGCCAGGCCACAGCAGGGATCCCCCTTTCAGTATAGGTGTGGATGTATCATGTTTCTTTCTTTCCTACACAAGAAGATAGTTAAAAATTATCCCGACCTGCTTGAAGCAAAGTAAAATCAACCTAAGATTGTTATATTAATTATAATATATGTTTTACCCCAGCGTGAGTATCAATCACGCGACCTAAAAATGGAGGTGTATCAAGCCTCAAATTTTTAAAAGGGTGATTGACCAACCCGTGCTCCTAAGTTTTTCCCAACGTCTTTGATGAGATTCTGTAGTGGATCTCACTAAAGACCTTACCAACATTACTTTTGAGAGATGAAAGTCCGATTTCCAAAGTTCAATCAAGTTTATTGAACTGTCTCCGATAATTCCGCCGTAGAGAGATCAGATCAGGTGAAGGCATTTTGAAAGGATGGTGGTCATGCGACAACTTTTGGATGTCTGCCCTGTCCTGACCTTGTCTTGACGGCCTCAGGTCTGTGTGCTGCTCTGGTGATGCACCTTGGACTCCGGAAAATTCTTCAATACCGTCCGCAATTCTTAAGGTGAATGGAATAGTATGCACCCACTTTGCAAGTGTAGATTCGGTCATATCGCGACCTTGAGTAAGTCAACCAATGTTCTTCATTGAAGGCATTAGAACCTGCCCTATGGTCGTATCTGACCACACACCAGCACAGATGAGCTTGTAGCTCATCAAGAAAATCGTGAAGTTGCTGTTTAGTCAGAGCTGATTTGTTTTTGTATTGAGGCAGGTATTTTCTCCCCTGATTCCATGTATGACTAACCATCCTGTGAGATGGGAATATTAGATAAACTTATATGTAGTTTTTGATCTACACTGTGTAAGCTTTCATATAGAATACAGTAGCAGCACCTGTGTACACCTAAGCTTGTTAATACAAATAAGCAAAAAACCCTATCCGCGATTAGTGAAGAAGCCTAAAAAAAAAATGGTGTAAAAAAAAAAATCTAATTTAATTTTATTTTCCAGTTGAAGCATTTCTTGGAGATAAATATGCGCAGATTGTGCATAGTGGCAAGTTCAAGTTCTTGTTTATTGAGACAAGAAAATACATCTCAAAGGGATAGAGAAGCTTAGGCTATTTCTCCCCCCCCCCACACACACATACAGAAGCATACATGGAAGACGCTGGAAGACAGAAGAGTTACGGGGGGACATGATCACCACATTCAAGGTTCTGAAGGGAATTGATAGGGTAGATAAAGATAGGCTATTTAACACAAGGGGAACACGCACAAGGGGACACAGGTGGAATCTGAGTGCCCAAATGAGCCACAGAGATATTAGAAAGAACTTTTTTAGTGTCAGAGTGGTTGACAAATGGAATGCATTAGGAAGTGATGTGGTGGAGGCTGACTCCATACACAGTTTCAAGTGTAGATATGATAGAGCCCAGTAGGCTCAGGAATCTGTACACCAGTTGATTGACGGTTGAGAGGCGGGACCAAAGAGCCAGAGCTCAACCCCCACAAACACAACTAGGTGAGTACATGGCCGCCATGGTTAATGGATCGCCAATATATGTTATAGACTGATTATATAATTCAGCCTAGCTCTAGATCAGTCCTTTCAGGTTTGTTATACAAAATAGACTAACTTACCTCCATTAGCTAGCCAGAATATAGACTAAATACACGGCGCCTGGGGAGCTCATCCATATATATATATCACATCTCTAATATTTTGCCGAAAAAATGTAACTGAGAAATTAAAACCCTTATGCCAATCTTTACATTTAAAATTTACGGAGAATAATTAATTAAATGACGGAGATATGTATAAATGAAGGGAGACAGCGTCCACGTACTTACCGAGAGTCCGCCATCATAGGTCACTATTTTACCGCCTATTTAGCAATTGCAATAATAAATATATATTGCAAAACAAAAACAAACACTATATATAATATTATATTCAAATATATATAGAATTATCATAGTGATAAAATACTAAATAAAATTAAAGATAGTTGTAAAAAAATGATAACTTATTAAATTCAATCGCAAATCAGCTGTAGAGCAAGAAGTTCCCGCCAAATGCTGTATGTAAACAGTGGCTGGACACGAGGGTTACTGGGTACTGGTGCAGGCAGCTTCACAAGCTCTTGTTCCTGGCGTACACCACCTCTGTACCTCGTGAAAAAGATCTGGGTCAGAAAATATAAGAAACGATTGGATTGATACAGTAAGCTAGGCTATTATAGTCCTTCAGACCAAACTACAACAACGACTCTTAGTATATAAAAGCTAAAGAAGGCGTCATTTTCTTCATCATGCCTGGTGTTGATGACTGGATACAATCCCCTCTCAGAACCGTTGATAGGATTTTTGGTAAGGTTAACAAGTGCTGTGTATGTTGTATATTTTGATTATATTTTCCAGATCTCTTTTTTTCAAATGTGGAAAATTTCAAGTGTTCCTATGACGAACATTTTAAGCCGTCCATCATTTTACAAAGGATCTCTGTAGGACTGTTGGGTTCGTTCTTTACTTTACAGGCAGGTTTTTCTAATCATAATAATGTTTATACTGTTAGTTTAGGCTACGTTAGGTTGGGTTTGGTAAGGTTAGATAGGTTTTAAAATCCTGTGTATGATGTGACTTTTATCCACTGATTGGGTGGGATGCAAGACCTGGTATAAGGTGAACAGCATTTTCAGCATCAGTGATGTTAAAGGTTATACGGATGCATACTTGAATTTGTTTTATTCTAGGGAGTATATTAGTATTAATGTCTCCGTGTTCTTGTGAACAGAGAACACTTGTCTAACCTATATAGTTGTGCTTTTTGGATGTGTACTGGTACATTAGAACATGAAGAATGAAGGTATCTGCAGAAGGCCTATTGGCCCCATACAAGGCAGCTCCTATTTATATCCTCCCAATCTTATTCATATATATATGTCTAACCTATGCTTGAAACAATCGAGGGGTCCTACTTATGTTATGCGGTAATTGGTTCCACAAATCATCAACCCTGTTGCCGCATAACATAATAGCATGTTACTTATTATTTGGATACAGTGTAATATAACAATGTAACTTGTATTTTGCTCTAAAACGGTGCAAAAGCGAGTTTGCTAGTAGTTGGGTCATCATTGATTACTTTAAATTGCATAGTTTCTGCAATTTTTAGATCCAGTGCTGGCTAGACCAATCTGTTCATAACTTGTTAGGCTAAGTGACACTTGCTGTCTATAGTGCCACACTATTGACATCTGTAGAGTAATATATCATTGATGTTATTCTGATTTTCACTCAGTGGCATGTATATTTTGAGTATAATATACTAAATGCAATGTTTTTAGGTATTTATAGAAGAAAAATATATTTTGTAGGCTAATACAGATTTTTTTAAAAGAAGAATGTACAGGTTTCATTTTGTTTTTAATTTATTGATGGTGAGATGATAAAGTAAAACCATATTGAATTCATGGGGAAAATCATGGCTAATGTGCATCTGAATATGACAATATTGTAACCAAGATTTATTTTCTCATTCTTTTTTACTATACAGTAACATATATCTACAATAATTACTAACCTAAGAGCTGTATTTAGTTTATTGAAGAGTTTCTAGATGGTCAATTCATAAGTTATAAAGTTGAACCAGGGTTTTCATTTCATTGACTGACATTTCTCACACTGCTTATTTTGTTCATAAAATCTTATTTTATAGGCTGTATATTTTATATTTGGCAGCAGTTTTCACATATTCCTAAAGCACTGTATATTGTGGGTTAAAATTGGTAAGGTATGAAAATTCCTGTGTGACTTATGCTCTATGAATTAACCAGTTCAGTATTTAGTTGAGCTACTGCATAGATACTGTACTAATTCCAAGGTCATCATGCACTGCAGACTGGTCTCTAGGAATAGTTAGAAATTGCCTTTACCTCAAATTATGAGTACAGTATAGCAGGTAAGGAGTTTGGATACTCACCATCTGGTTATGTTAAAATACTTAAACTAGAATCTTCTTAAATCAAATTGGAATATATTTTGCTACCTAAGAGCAAGTGAATTTTTGTGACAACATTCTAGCAAGTGTTGTTGATTGACTTGATCTCACTTATATTTTAGGACTTGCTCTGAAGTTCATTTATGTTGTCATCAGGTATATCCTTCCAGCTCTTCAAATCATTATATGTTGTTGCAATTTTTTCATTACATATAGTATAATTATAAGGGAAGAGATATTGAGTTTTAGGAAACAGTTTGCAAGATGTGGTGTAAACCATATTGTGTTAATTTCTTAAGTCTTCCCCCCAGTGGCTGATAACTGTATTTCTGTCAACAGAGGAGTGTGGACCATCAGGGCAATGGAGGGAGAAGGTGAAAGAATTTTTTGAAAGTGAAATAAGGAAACCATCAGTTCTTGCAAAGGTGATAACACACTTATACACCTGTTGTTAAGTATATATTGATCAGTATTTGGCATGGTTGATTATGTCTGATTTTGTCATGTATGGTATTGTAATGTTCAGTTTCCTTCTTCCTTCTTAGAACAGACAGATTTCTATTTAAGAGCCTAAATGTATAACTGCAGAAGGCCTATTGGTCCATACTACACAGATTATAAACTATCCACCCAAACTTATACTGTACGTATACTGTACACTGTATAAGCTCGGTTATACAAAGTACGCTGACCCGAGTACAGTACAGTACAGTATTCCTATATTTTCATCTACCTATACTCTTACTGCACTGTTTTTACAATAGGCCTGTCTGATTTGTTGTATGTATTTAACACAGCTGATGTTAAATTAGTATGGTATACAGCTATAACTCTGGTAATTTTATTCCTTGTATTTGTTCAATAGGTTCCATGGGTAAACGAAACTCCACTTCATGATCTGCGTTGCAATCAGGTGGTGCGCTTCAGAGGTATGGTACAAGATATGTTTGATAATGAGTTCTTCTTGGATGTATATGAAGTACATGGCAGCAACAACAGGTCTTCTAGTCTTCAGTCAGGGCGCTACAAGGACATTGCAGAATGTGGGGTAAGATGGTTGCAGTAGACTCTTTAATTGTATTTAAATATTGGAAATGAATTGTTGCAGATAAAAACTACACAAAAATGCAGAGAATAATCACTTAGCCAAAAGAATTTAAAGGGTTTATCTTGCAAATTATTTTTCATTGTGTTGTAAACATTAAAAATATGCATGAAGGAGACTTGTGTGTTAGGATGAAAAAAATATGTTTTAGAAATAAAACATTTTAATAGAAGCTACCAAAGAATTAAAATTTAATAAATTTTAAAAATACAGTACTGTACGTATTGTACTGTGGTAAATTTATTACAGATGTTAAAATACAAATATTTTGCAGGCCGGAGAAACAATTGTGACAGACTCTCCTCGGTGTGAGACGGGAGATCGCTTCACATACTACTGCATCCCAGTTCCTGGAGAAAATGATTGGGTAAAAGAGGTCTGTATAATATTTCGAAGTTGAAGTCTGCTTTTAGCCTTTAAAAAGTTCTGCTTTTTAAAGTCCTGCATTGTAGTGGACATCACAAAAATTAGTTCACAAAATTCGTGTTAAATGAAATTTCATTTCAAGTAGAGATGGTAATAGGTAATTGGAGTTGTTAAGTGATGCCATTAATTTTTGCTTGATATAGAAATACCGATATGATAGGTAGCAATAGAAATACAGGTATGGGTTCTGTATAAGTGCTTCCTCATCTTCAGTTGGTGATTCTATTATCTGGATACATTAGCACCATTCAGTGCTATTTTATATATTCATCTCATTGGCTACTATTTTCTAATTTTCTATATTAATTTTCTTCTCTTGCATTTCCATGTTCATACTTGTGCATGCCTGCTGAATTGGGCTTCATACTTTTGCGTGCCTGTTGAATTGGACTTCATACATGTGCGTGCCTGCTGAATTAAACTTCATAGTGTGTGTATCAACTGCTTAACCTGTGTAATAATTACACAATACAATATTCAAGTGTTCATTAAAAGCATTAATATGTATTTAAAATGTAATGCAATTTACATAAGGCCAACACTAAAGAGCAGAAGAAGGCAACGGATTAAAATTTAAAATTGAACGGAATTAAAGGCCGGGAGTACAGTATATTATTCCTGTTTAAAAATTTATATACTGTACTGTACAGTGGAACCTCGAGTGACGAGCGCCTCAATCTACTAGCATTTCGAATAACGAGCACGCCACGTGGCAAAAATTTGTCTACATTGATGAGATTTCGCTTGATTAACGAGAAAACCACATGGTGCTTCCTAACGTTCCCGCAGGTTCTAGCAGATCATCGGACACCTCCGACGATGCAAATAATGTTTTTTTGTTTTAAAGATGCTAATGTTGCTGGGATGTAAAGGGGTTAGTGCTGTAATGTTGCAAAGCATTGATTTTTATTTTTTAGATAATTAGAAAAAGAAAAATTGAAAAAATTTGAAAAAAATTCAAAAAAAGTTCGTTCAGTGAATGTCAGGTAGGCTGCTCCATTTTCTAAAAAAAAAAAATGAAAAAAAATGATAAAAATTGAAATTAGACAAATGTTATAAAGGATTGTTCAGTGTATGTCAGGTAAGCTGCTCCATTATTAATAAAGAAAATGAATTTTTAATTTTTTTATAGAAAATGGAGCAGCCTACCTGACATACACTGAACGAACATTTTTCTTTAAAAAAAATGAAAAATAAAAAAAATTGTACAAATTTGAAGAAAGTAAGTCATAAAGGTTTGTTCAGTGTATGTAAGGTAGGCTGGTCTATTATTTAAAACATCGAATATCATATTGATGTTTTTTAGTGGTAGAACGGATTAATTTTATTTCCATTATTTTAAATGGGGAAATTCGTCTTGAAAGACGAGCATTTCACATGACGAGCTCGGTGCCGGAGCGGATTAAATTCGTTAATTGAGGTTCCACTACTTGATTTGCTGGAACTATCTCTTTTGTGCTCTATTCTAATGTGTAATATATATCAAGCATACATATAGAGTCTGCGGCTTGCACTGGCGCGGTGACCTCACGCTCCCTCCCCGCTGGAGCCGGTCGGCCGAGCGGACAGCACGCTGGACTTGTGATCCTGTGGTCCCAGGTTCGATCCCGGGCGCCGGCAGGAAACAATAGGCAGAGTTTCTTTCACCCTATGCCCCTGTTACCTAGCAGTAAAATAGGTACCTGGGTGTTAGTCAGCTGTCACGGGCTGCTTCCTGGGGTGGGGGAGGCCTGGTTAAGGACCGGGCCGCAAGGACACTAAAAGCCCTGAAATCATCTCGAGATAACCTCAAGAAGCATTTTACCATCCATTGTTATATACCTACTCTTGGTTTACAGTACTTTCCTTGCATATTTTAGTACTAGTACAGTATACTGTACTGGTATATAATTTTTCAACATGCCATATTGTGGCATTTCAGATTTGTATCAAAATTTCTTTTTAAGCATGACATCCTAGACAAATCTTGGGTCTATCTATTAGTTTAAACCATGTTTTCAGTGGTGTGAAACTTAATTTATAATTTGGCATTTTTAGATATATCAAGATAGGAATCCATCTACAATAAGTGCAAGTGCCTCAAATTGTGTGTCTAAAAAAAAGCGTAGTGCAACTGAAGAACAAGAGCATTGTTCAGCTGGAAATACATGTGCTGAATTAGCAACAGGAGACACAGATCGGTTGGTGTTAAAGTTGATTTTGTTATTTCTGTTAATATTGTGCTAAAATTTTAGGAATAGAATTCCTTATCTGTAATAAATTAGATGTTCAGCTTTTCCTGTAATTCATTTTCAACATCTCTGATGTCCTGTTTTTAATTTTTGTTGGTAGGGAGAATGAGTGTTAAAATGATTTAAGAACAGACTATGGTGTGTTAAGTTGTGTACAAAACTCAAGTAGTGTAAATAAAGAATGAAATTGGGTATTTATTATTCAAGCAGGGAGGTAGTTGGCCTTTTAACCACTGTTGACTTGTTTAGTATTACAATGTTTCAATGAATTTGCATTATTCAAAATGTGTGGAGTTAGTTAACTCACAGTTAACTATCTTACTGACAAGGCCCCAGAATCTCTCTGTATGGTGTACACTTGGGCATCTATGTAAGATTTTGCCTCTTCCGTACTTTTCTCTTTTTTTATTTGAATTTTTTGAGGAATACGTATGCAAGTTCTTGCTAGAATTAATGCATGCATAAACATGATGTATTTTTAATTTACGTATTATAATTTTTATCATTTAGCATGGAATTGGAAGAGGTAAATCAAGGAGAAAAGAAACGCAATAAAACAGACAGACAAGATGAAGTAACTCAAAATTTGCAGGAAACAAGCATCACTACTTTGGCTTCTCCTTCTAATGGAACAGTTGACCTCAACTTCCCTATTCCAGGAATGAACGGCACACCATGTCTTATTAAGGTTAGCTATTAAAAATCAAAAGTTCTACCAAGTATAAGTATGGTTAGTTCTGCAGCCGAGTACATAGTTAACTCTTATTGTAAAAATTTGTAAAAACTCCATTTCTTAACATATTGGGATGAAATTTTCACGACGCTGATGCCAAATAATGGGAGATTTATTTTAAAATTTTCACTATATATCATATTTGGAAAAATCTACGTCACCGGGCCTCTTAAGGCTAAGTGTACAGAGTTCCTCATTAGTTATCATAATCTTCATAAAATACTGTCTTCTTTCACCCCATATTCCCTATTCACATTCAGTCTCTACTTCCTCACAAACTCTTGCAATATACTTTACACCACATCTTTCTATAAACAATTTTTTGTTACACTTTACCTGTTCTCTTAACATCACATATGCTCCTTAGATTGTTCTTTTTGACTGCTCTCTTTCTAATCAGAACTTTCAGTGCATCTGTTACTTTCTTTCCCTAACTGGCCCAACCCTCAGTTTAATGGAAGAAATTTCTATTTTAATGACATTCCAGGTATTTAAACTGACCACGTCCAGCATTTCACTCTAATAAACACCATCAATACATTCGATATAACAACACAATCACTGAGAGGGGTGTCGACGAAACACATGCACACATTCTCAAAATTTCCTTCTCTCCACAACCATAACTTTACATTGATCTGTGTTAACCATTAACAGTCTTCTCTCACTAGGCTATGTAACTTTCTTCACTTTCTAATAAAAGTTAACAATTATCATCTGCATACATAACATTTGAAATGCACCAATTACTATGTACTGTATTCACATTAGGCTAGAACACTGAATTTACTGCTTTTGTTTACGTAAAACTCTTTCTTGGGATTAGTGGGTTTTGTTGTAACCATTTCCTTGTTCTTTTGTGCTCATGGCTTTTATAAAAAAAATTTCAGATATATGATGATCAGATCTTATCCCTTAATGACATTGTTGAAGTTGTTGGTATACTGTCCATTGATCCTGCATTGTCATTATTGGGCTCTGATCACGAGGGAAAACCTGAAATGAGTGTGGCCACAATGGAGATGGAGGAAGATGCTGTTCATTGCTTACCACCTTCTCTTGTACCCAGGTGAGACTGTGCTCATTGCTTTCTCTTGTACCCAGGTGAGACCTATTGCTCATTGCTTGCTCTTGTATCCAGGTGACTTGTCTTGTACCCACTTGATTGATAAATTATAGCAAAATTTGAATGCATATTATAGTCTATCTAGTTGATAACTAGGTAAAATTGGTAGATAACAGTATGTTTATTTCAACATAGGTTGAAAAATGGAGGTTTGAGTTTCTTATTGATTTAAGAAATAATTATGGCTGTTACTTTGACCTTTAGGATAATTTGTCTCAAATTATGGCAATAAACAGCTAGCCAGAATAAAAAGAAAATTGTATGTTCATTCAAGTCTTCCAGGATTGGAATTCTGACAAATAAATTCAGTGTAAGCAGTATGTGTTTCTTGACAAATATATTTAGGAATGAAACATGACAAATTCAGTATTCAATCCATTTATTATCATTACCCTATTTCAAACTTTCATGATATAAAGGAGACATCAGCCTGAAGAAAAAATGATGAATAATGTAGTGAACAAAGGTTATAGATGTTAAAAAAGAGAAATATCACTCTCCAAATAATTGTTATAGTACTGTACTTGGATCAAAGATTCCTATCACAAACACACCATAAGACATCACTGTATTTTTCACTGTAAATAAATCTTTTGCTATTCAAAATCTTGGTCATGATTAGTATAAAATGCAATATAAATAACTGCATAATCTGTGCCCTTTTTGTCGACCAAAATGAATAAATTTATTTGGAATACCTTTTTCTGTAGAACAAATTGAACCAATAATTAATTAGTTCAGTGTATAATTCAGTTTGTTGAAATTTTCAGATTACATGTTCTCTCTGCTCGAAAACTGTCCCATACAAACCCACTTCTTCCAGCTGACTTGGACTGCTCCGGTGGTATAAAAACACTGAAAGGGAGCATGCGAGAAACCCGGGAATTACTCCGTCGGGTTTTTCAGGAAGCTTTCTTGGGAGATGCACTTGCTGCCGAGTTCATGATCTGCCACTTGATGTCCTCTGTGTACTTGAGACAGGTAAATAACATTGTCAATACCCAAGTATCTTAAGGTAGAGTAAATTTGTTTTTCATCTGCCATTTAGTTATTGATATTGAAAGTAAAAACTAAGGTAGTATGTTTTTTAGAAAACCTGTAGTATGTATTTTGAGACGTTGATATATGAAATCACACCAAAATCTAGTCTGGCGTGATTTTGCTGTCAACCAAAAGCAATTTACGATACTGAACCTGATTGTTAGCAAAATGTTGGTGGCCAGTATTATGGTGAATGCTAGGCAGTCTCTTTGGCCATATATAACAGAATTTCACAGTATTAAAATACTTGTATATAATATGTTTATGATATGCTGATTGACATGCATATGCACAGGAATTTAAATAGATCCTTAAAATTGTTGTAACATTAATCTAAAATATCAAGTGTTTTAATACTGGATTGAGATTACAACTATTATGAGTTCAGTACAAGCAATACAATAATGACACCTTAAGACTGGACTCTATCATATCTACATTTGAAACTGTGTATGGAGTCAGCCTCCACCACATCACTGCCTAATGCATTCCGTCTGTTAACTACTCTGACACTGAAAAAGTTCTTTCTAACGTCCCTGTGGCTCATTTGGGTACTCGGTTTCCACCTGTGTCCCCTTGTTCGCGTACCACCCATGTTAAACAGTATCTTTATCTACCCTGACCCTGGAGTGGGTGCACTTGGGCGTGGGCGAAATGACCACATCCCTCAGGTGGGTTTCCCGCTGGTTTCCAGTGGCGAAACGGGACTGGGCAGATTTGCGGTTCAATCTGGACTTGTCCCGTCTGAACCCCTGGATTCCTTGCCCCCTCCTTTCGGATGACAACTCTGTCTCGGGTCCGGCTTCAACAGGATGATATCTCTGGACCTCCGGGAGGTGTATCGGCATATTCCCATTCATCTGGGGTTCAGGGACTGGTTAGGTTTCATGGTGGGGTGGCAAGTTTGCCGCTTTTGTTGTCTTCCTTTTGGCTTGAATCTGGCACCTCAAGTATTTACGCGCCTTACCCGGGTTGTGCTGACCAGTCTGCGTCTGCTAGGGGTTCGGGTTCTGGCCTACCTCAACAACTGGTTGGTGTGGGCTCCCAGCCAGTCTGCTTGTCTGCTCGCCAGGGGTGTGGTTCTTTCCCAGCTCGCCAGGTTTGGGTTCCTGATGAACTGGAGGAACCCATCTGGTTCCATTCCAGGTATGTATCTGTCTGGGCCTTGTGTGGGACTCTCGGACCCGCTACCTTGTCTCTCCTTCCGGAGGTATTTCTGTGGTACTGCCTTCAGCTGTTTTTTTTGGGTCCCGGGTCACTAGGCAGTTGTTCGAGCAATTGTGTGGGTGTCTGAACTTTGTCGGGCTAGTTTACCCGCTGGGTTAGGTCTGGCTGGCTTTGGCGTCTGTTCTGATTCCTCCAGGGACACCCCTTCCACCTCTCTCGCGATTGTTGAATTGTAACAACAGAGCTATATCACTTTCCCCTCTGCATCCTATCTAGCCTTATTACTTGATACCCTCTTGGAAAGATTGCATTTCCTATACTGCTCGTCAGTTTTGTTTGTGTTATCGCGTTCATGTGCAGTTGTACTTCTGTCACTCTTTCCTGTAAGTGTCTATATTTCTTCTCCCCCATGTCCTCTCCTCCTCCACCTCTTTCTGCATTTTTGTATTACCTCTCAGTAGTTCATCCATGCTTTCCTGAAGTTCTACTATGCTAATGGCCTTTCCTTACTCCTCATTCTTGCATTCCTATAATGCCATAAGTCAAAAGTATGCAAATTGTTAGACAGATGGACTAAGATTCAATTAATTGATTGTATCTGTTTTACATTTTGGGTGATTTGCAGGATATAATTGCACTCGGAAAGTACAGCATGAACATCTCTGGAATAAACAAGTCTTTACAAGAGCAGCAGTATACTACCTTAATGTACAAGCTGATCAGCAGTCTCGTCACTCAGTCCTCCTTCTTCTCCATGACACTCGCCAACATGAATACTATGAATTTCATTCCAAAGAAGGTACGTTTCTCTAAATTGAAATACCTTTAACCCCTGCATGGTGCACTTGAATTTCCATAACTTCTCTGTGTGCAAGATTAAATTAATTTTGTTCTAATATTGTTAAAATGCATTCTATGGTCATGAAAAAAAACAAAAATACTTATTTTGCCCATGATGAAGTGTATTGCATGTGAGTTATTTACAAACTATTGCTTTTTTTTTTTACAGGATTACAAAACAAACAGGTTGGTAAGTGGGCTGCTTCAGTTGAGCCAACACGTGCACCTAATAGTCGATGAAACTGCTCTCACAGCTGGCCAGTTAGATACCAAAGGAGTTCAGAACCTTACTGCTCTGGGCAATGTTATAAATTGGCAAAAGACAGATTATGATTTTCAATATCATCAGATTGAACAACACACCAATATTCCAGTTCTCATTCTCTCAGAAGGAAGATCCATGATCAGTAGGTGAGGTTTTTAATATTTGTCGCAACATTAAAATTTAATTGGTATATAGAATGCTCTACATTTGTCCATACGTACAATGAACTGAAAATTTGTTTTATCTTATACTAGTGGGTACTTGACATTACTCTCCTTCTCTCTTCTCTATCCTCTCTTTTTACCACCTTGTGTGTGTGTATATACAATAAATAAGATATTGTACTTGAGTCGGTTACAGATCATCCAATGTGCAAGTGCTGTGAGGCACACATCTAAATGCGAAGACTGTTTTAGAGAGAGTATCCATATTATTAACTTTACATTAATAAATTAATATTGTTAGACAGGTAGCAGATAAGGCTACATTTTACATGTTATTTAATGTTTGGCTATCAGCTAAATCTGTGTATTTGATTTATGAACAAGATATTATATCTTTCAGTGATGCCGAAGTGAGATTGGAACCCAAGAACTTGGATGTATCTGCAGCATTCAGCAACATTCAGTCTATGTTAACTCCAGATTTCCTTCAGACGCTGCGTTCATACCTGACCACAGCTCGATTGTTGGACTATACACTATCAGAAGAGATGCAAAAGGTAAAATTTATATATATATATATATGCTAAAAATAGCTTCGAAGAAATCTTATTTAGTTTTCTTAAAATTTTCTTGCACATTTTAATTATATATTGTATCCACACGCTAATTCGAACTATATGGGAAGGACCCCCCAGCCGGATTATCATGTTTTCCGGATTAACATACTTTTCACCTCTTGAGTCCAAAAGGGAACATTTTCAAAATTTGTTATACCACAGTCATGATTTGAATTGACACACTAATTAGTGTATGGGGCTGGGTGGGTGGTTAGCTGGTAGGTGGGTTCAGGCAGGTGGGTTCAGGCAGGTAGGTTCAGGCAGGTAGGTTTTGGATGGGTGGATGGCAGGCAGATGGGCTTGGTAGGTGAACAGGTTCAAGTAGGCAAGTGGGTGGGTGGGCAAGCAGGCAGGTGGATGAACAGGTGGGTAGGTCTGTGCAGGTAGGTGGGTGGGTGGGTTGGGCGAGTATTCAGGTGGGTGAACAGGTGGGTCAGTGTACTTAAAATACTGTAGTAACCATGTACTGTGCAATAATTCATTTCCCATTATTACACAAAATTATAATTATTTTTATTTGTGGAAAACAATTCTTAGTACAGTATTTCGGTGTCTTCAGATGGTGCAGGATGACTTTGTTGATAGCCGTAAGAGGGATAATGGCATTACAGCAAGTGACCTTCACAGTCTTCTAATTCTTGCCAGGTAATCCTTTTTAATACTTTAGACATTTAATAATAAGGAATGATTTGAAAATGATTGAAATCTGTTCAAGAGTGAGTTGAAGAAATGTGTACTCTGTAACATGATGTATGTTATCATACTGTGTTGATTATTGTATGAACAAGCCTTGGAAAACCACCTTCCACGTGACTACCACTACCACCACCTGTCTCCTTTAATGCCCCTTCATATATTCACCAGCCTCTTACTGTTATTGTTTTTTAGTTGGAGAATTTTCATGAACTCTCTCTATTGGCAGTTTCCATGCCCGACCTTTGCTTACTACCCCTCCCCCCCCTCTGATTCTTTTTCTAGCTCTCCTTGTGTGATACATATTGATGTCCACCCACTTCTGGTCTCTTGTTCTCCACATTCCAAAACTCTAGAGGATATTGCCTTATACTTGTGGTGATATAAACTCCATCCCAGCCCTTGCAATGCCTTGTAGTTAGAAATGTAATATTGATTCCTTTTTCCTCTTCCCTAGAGGGGAAGACATGTACTATAATTAAAGCCTCAGTATGCCTGCTTCCTCACACTCCATTGTTGAAATTCCAGTTACAATACTGTACTCTTGTACACCCACGTCATCCATATTGAGATTGTCTCCCACATTACTGTATTTGCGTCTTCCAGTTGTACATACATGCTCAAACCTAAAATCTGGATTACATAGACTGTAGTCTGGGATAACTGTCCTTCCACTTATATGTTGGTTTTTATTCCTGTTGTTTATACCAAATATTAAATATTTTATAAATTTTTTCTGACCCAATTTTCTCAAAGTGATGTCTTTTATTCAGTGGAATGTACATGGTTTTTATTAGAGTTTTGATGAAATTCTTATTAATAAACATTCTCCAATTTATTTGTCTTCTCGAAACTACAGTATATTAACTGCCTGCTAAAGGACAATACCAAAATATTCTCTTAATTCTTTTAGTAACCAATTCAATACTGTAATATGCTATAAGCCTGAAAAATCATGAGATAAAAGCACAGTAGGATTGACAATCTTGAGAAGTATGTATGGTGTTTGGAGAATAGATATGGAGTACAAAAGTCAGTAAACCACAATATTGAGAAAGCAGACTGAGATGGTTTGAATATGTTGAATGAATGGGTGATCTTAAACTAGTGAAGAGAATATATTTTAGGGTAGAATGAGAGAAGAAAGCCGGAAAGATGGAGAAACATTTTTCAGCGACTGAGTATTTGCATAAACAGTGAGTGAGTGTGGGTAACACAAATGATATCGTAAAGGACAGAACTGGATGAAGATGGTTTGTGAGAACTGAATTACTGTCTATACAAAAATTATAGGATAATTCATGAGGAGTACTGTACAACTTGTCTTTTGCCACTGTGGTGCTATAAATTACATTATAAAGGCTATAACAAATTGACATGATATACTGTATTTATTATTTTTTCAATATTCATAAACTTTTTTGCTATATTAGTTATCATTTTCTCCTGCTGATGCCTTCCCCAACCCCTCCATCTTGTTATCTTGAGACTGTATTTTAGGTTGTTTGTTTTCAACTTGTCTATTATTATACAATAATACAATATTAGTACTGTATATGCTATTTTATTTGTTTGTTTATATTGATGTAAACTGAACACATTTTTTCAGACTTGTTGCAGTGAGTTGTGGAGAAACATCACTTACTCCCGATATCTGGAAAAGTGTTAAAATTCTTGCCAATGAGCAAAAGTTGCGTTTGAGTGCAAAACTGCAGTGATTTTTTTTTTTGTAAGTGTATGGTGTTATTATACTTTATTAAAAAAATATACTTTATAAAAATATTATACTTTAAAAAAATTTAGTTTCTTCTTGTCCCTATTAAATTTAAAATCCTTTACCCAAAAGGGACGACCTTTAAATATCTAATAAAGCACAACACGAGACAAAAGGAAGGGGGTGGTAGGAGAAAAGCACACACAAACTATTTTGGAGAGGACTTAAACATTCCCTCTAATATGTTGTGTGTAATTTCCTCCGAGGCTTAGGGTCCCCTTCTTCCAGCCAAAGGTGGTACTCCCTAATGTATTATATATAATATAATATAATATTTGGGGACAGGCCCCCAAATTTGTGTCGGGTTGTGGTATCGCAGCTATACTGAACCAAGATGGTATGGCTCTCCCTCACATAAATAAAAAAATGCTGCTATTGGCTGTTGCAGGTGGAAACAAATGAAAATCAAATAAATAATTAAAACAATTTACTGAAATATTAATGAACAAACATGGCACCTGAGAATACTTTGCTATTAATATATAATGCAAAGGTGGACAAGATATGAAAATTAATCCAAAAATGAACTGTAAGAACAATGAATACAATGCATGAAGATATACTGGTGTACTGAAGCCACTGCATCAGACACGGCTAGGCTGAAGGCAGACGACGGATGAGAGAGACCAAGGTGATCCGAGAGAGAGAGACTGCCTCTCCAAGTTGTTATAGATTCAGCTACTCTGAACAAATTCCAAGTAGCACGGGCTATGGTGAGCCCGTAACATCTCTCCAAGGAGGTGGTGCCCTTTATATAGTCCGGTATCAGGTATGAACACAAGATGAACATCTGGTCAACTGGCAAACTGCTCATTTGTGACTGGCGGTGCTTTTGTGTTAAGCTGCACCACTACCAGTTGAAGGTGGCTAACTGCTTGTTTGTGAAGTCAAACTACCAGTTAGCAGAGACGTCCGTCTTGTCTCCTGAGTAGTACCAGGCCGGGGGTGGGTATTGAGAGGTGTATATAATTAAATTATTTTTGTTTATACATTTATATATTTTCACTCAAATAATTAAATATAATAAAAATAAAATATTCGAGAAAATACGTTGTTGGTTTTACAGTACCGAGTTCTTTAATATTTATGAAGGCGTCTTTTGAGTATATCCTGAGGAAATGTCGACGGAACACCATTCATTAACTTCATCCAGCAATAATTGGTGAGTTATAAACCGATAGGCTGGTTGTGTTCTAGGAAGATATAGTAGCGTAAGGCTTAACATGAGTTATGTGAAGGGAAAGCTGTAAGTCTGCTACTAATGGGCAGTAGTAGTCTACTGTACTAAACTGTAATTTAGAAAGAGCGTACCATGGCGTGATGTACTCCGGTTCTTGGTGTGTCCTGAAAGTTTACTGAAGTCCTGAACGAAGTATTTATTTATTTATTTATATACAAGAAGGTACATTGGGTTTGTGAGAATACATAGCATAGTATTTACACTCTTGTAAAGCCACTAGTACGCGCAGCGTTTCGGGCAGGTCCTTAATCTAACAGATAATTTTAAGTAGGTAAATTCTAGCAGAATTAATAAAATGATAAATACATTGCAAGAAAAAAAGTATACTCGCTGTTGGCCTGAAAATGAGTGTCATGGTTTAAATAACCCTAGAGAGGTGGATAAGCCTTAAGCCCAACATCCATACCCCAAGTGGGTTGGTCACATTAAGGCGGGAACATGTGGGTGGCGCGCTGAAGGCTGGTTGACGGCTGCTCATCGCTCTGTACTCAGTATACCAGTGGACGCCGTGAGGGGAGGTTGTTGTCACCGCTCTCGTCACCCCGTCTCGTCCACACTTATTACTGGTGTCTGTGAGTGGCTCCATCCCGCGGTGTTCCTTGTCGGGCTTGTGGTCACCTGCTGTTTGGCTGGAGGCTGATATAGGCAAGTTGTCACTAATGTTAGATCAATGCATGAATGTTCGTAATAAGGCAAATAGGACACTGGGATTTATTAATCGAAGCGGTAGTAACAAGACACCTGGTGTGGTTCTTCAGCTATACCTTGCTCTGGTTAGGCCCCGATTTGTGGAACCAATTACCGCGTAACGTGGTGGAGGTGGGGTCCCTCAATTGTTTCAAGCGCGGGTTGGACATGTATATGAGTGGGATTGGGTGGTTATAAAGTAGAGCTGCTTTGTGTGGGCCAATAGGCCTTCTGCAGTTGCCTTTGTTCTTATGTTCTTATTAGGAACATTTGACATTTCCCAATTAAAATATTTTCGTTGAGAATTCAAAATACACAAGTTTGTGTGTTCGAATGTTAATTGATGTCCCTTGATGAACTAGCTGCAGAGTTAAACACATCCACACATTGACAGTCTAAATGCACTTTAGCTTAAATGACAAGCTTACACAGTTACATAATATGTTCAGTAATTAAACTCTAGCAATGGAGAAACTGATCAAGAATTAAGAGTTTGGCGTAGGTACAATAATACACAAGTGAAGATTTAAAGAGTGAGAGCAATATTGGTGCTAATATGTAAGCTAACCTCTGAGCATCATAGAGGTTCACTACAGTGAACTAGTGTTGGCAGACATAAGACCATAAGAACAAGGTAACAGCAGAAGGCCTATTGGCCCATACGAGGCAGCTCCTATCTATTACCACCCAATCCCACTCATAAACATGTCCAACCCACGCTTGAAACAATCGAGGGACCCCACCACCACGTTACGCGGTAATTGGTTCCACAAATTTGATATTAATACCCTATTAATATCCTCTTTATGTCCATTCAAGAATGGAGACCGAGCAGGGAAGGTTGTGACATATTTCAGAATGTTCAGAGGAATGAGTTTACGGGACAGTCACTCCTGTGAGTAGCGGTGAACACACCGCCATAGCCGCATGTACTGTATTACACCTCTGATGTAATCTTTTCCATAATAATGGTAACTAAAAATCAAGGTTTACAGTTACCATCATTAGTTGAGCAAGCAAGATCATATGTAGACAAGTTTATTAGGGTAGTGAAAGTGGATGATTTGTTGCGAAACTTATAATGAAGACCCATTTTAATTTGTGTAAAATTTTAGCTTAGTACTATTTCATTAGTGAAATTATATACTTCAGGACTT